>NC_083404.1:6330036-6631035 GCF_020745735.1 Hemiscyllium ocellatum | reverse complement strand
TTTACCATGGGAGGTCAGTAGGAGAATAATATCATCATTAATTACCTGAATAGCTTGAAACAAACAAATTGGGAATGAGGGGGTACAAAGTGTAAATGAATCTCAAATTTTAATAATTTATTAAAGGAATTGGGATACAAGATGCTTTTGTTTAGTCTTTTATAGGCATTGGAGAGGGAAGAATAAAATTATTTGAATCTTAACAGGGTACAATATTTGGGCCTACATGCTTAGCAACAGCAGGTGTGTACTCTGGAGCCAGGTTAGAGTGGTGCTGGAAAAGCACAGCAGATCAGGCAGCACCTGAGGAGCAGGAAAATTGATATTTCGGGCAAAAGCTGTTCATCAGGATGCAGGACTCCTGCTCAAAACATGGATTTTCCTGCGGCTCCTGATGACAGGCTCCTGCCCAGAACGTCTATTTTCCTGATCCTCGGATGCTGCCTGACCTGCTGTGCGTTTCCAGCATTACTCTAACCTTGACTCTACTCTCCAGCATCTGCAGTCCTCCCTTTTGCCAAGCTGTGTACTCTGATTGGTCCATCGTTATAGTAGCATAGATCGATGTCAGACAGCAGTGGACACATGCAACCCAATTAAAAAGGACACTGAGTCTGAATACTTGTGACAAATGTCATTTTCTAATGTATATTAAACAAGCCAATACTGAATATACTCGTGTAAAAGTAAACCTCTTACAAAGGAAACTGTACATTCCCGTTTGCATTCATTCATTCATACCAGTAACTCTACTTATCACTCTTTATTTACTATATTATGTCTCTCTTCATTCAGTCATAACTCCACTTCGCCCACTTGGTTTACGACAGCAAGTTTTGATTCATTCATTCAGACTGTACTAAGTCTATCGGCACTTATTGCACTTTGTTCACTATACATCAAAAAGTTAATAGTGTTAAAAAGTTAATCATTTTAATTGTGCCATAATATATCTGAATAAAAGAAAGGTATATTAGCTACATATATCTTTAATTCTTTGACAAATTTGTTAATACTACTGAGGTAAATGGGAGGGAAATGGAAGAGTTTGGCAGGAAAGTTCAAGATACTTACACATTCAGAATTTAATAAATGTTTCATTTTAACTATGCCGTTATACCAGGCCATAATGATGTTGAACAAGGATTTCAATTAATCTTTGTCATGTTAAATTTTTGTACTGTTATGTATAAATAAAATTTTACCACCAGTAATTCATTCATGTTTTTCTTCCTTTTACGTAGTAATTACCTTTATCTTTACCATTATGTTTCTCTTCTTTACCGGGATTAGTTGGGCGATCAAATTGTCTTCTGCTGATAATACGAGATTTTGAACTGCAGCATGAATTTCAGCTCCTTCAAGCCAGTGGCCGTGTAACAGCCAATCCTATAAATTGAATCTTTAAAAAATTCTTCAAAATTTGACTTTTACATGAGTATTTATGGTAGCTTAAAAAGTTACTGATACCATTTGGGACACTAATTAAAGTCATGTGACAAAATGTTTCACTTGGAACAATAGAGTAAATTAACATGACCTCTGGATGTCACACAAATTCACTTCTGTGGAATGGTTATCTTGCAGTAAAGTCACGCTGGACCAAGTTGTGACAACTTCAAAATATTTGAGATTGAATTAGTTAGACCATTTGTAGAATATTTGGCCATCATTGGTAGAGTACATAAATTAAAGATAGAAGGGGGTGATAGAAACTTTTATTTAAAAGAGAAACTTAATAATGGGAAAAGAAAGCCATCATTGGCCATTGATGATTGGATGATGAGCAAACTAGAACACAAGCTGCTGAGGTTTCAACTAATAGGTCTTTAAGGTGACTGGGAGGTCAGCAAAAAGAACAATGGAATCATCTAGTCTCAAAAGTTATCAGAGTGGTAGGTGTATAGGTTGATATAAGCTGATGTACAAAACAGCAAATGAGCTTTAGAGATTTGTTCAGGGTTTATTAGAATTTTGAGGGTTTTTTTGTGGTCTGGCTCCGATTGAGCGAATGATAATAAAAATAAAACTCTCATCCACTGATGTCCTGAGAGTGTTGTCGGTGGCTCTAGATTACCAGAGTGACGTTACCATTGCATCATCTTCCCCTTACAACAGCCACCAGTTTCAGTGGCTTTAAAGCACTTCAAAGCATCCAGTGCTTTTGAAGAATGTTGTATGAATGTAAACCGTTCTTCTTTTTTGAATACAAATCTTCAAACATTCATGGTAAAATTTAAATTTCTCTGCTATTAGTCCAAACTTTGTGGTTAAAATCTTGTTAATGCAATCTGTACACATATATAGATATCAGGACTCTGTCCATTCTCAAATTCAAAGCTTGTGGAATCCACTTAAGGAAGGTACTGGTTCCTCTCAACATGAGCAAACATTTGTAACTAAATGTTATTCTACATCTATCACTCAAGAATGGAATCTGTGCCTTGACAAGTTTTATGAGGGTGGAAGGTTCTGGAGACATTTGAATCAAGTTTTTCAAAAGCTATAAGATAGTATTGGAAGAATGAAATAATAAGCAAGTTAATTGATAACTACTCTGCTTTCTTTGAAATTACCACAAGTCTCTGGTATTACTTTGGAGGAACTTTGAGGATATTTTTCTTATTTATGATGCATTTTATTTTGTATGATACACAGATGAGCAGTGAATGGGAAGCTGTAGCTTGTGGGAAAACGGAAGATCAGCTGATAATGACTGAACAGGCTCGGAGGTACCTGAATGCGTTTAATGGCAGCAACACGAGCAGGAGTCTGATCCTATAACTGCTCACTGCTGCAGGAGCCCGATCAATTTACACTAAAAATGATCCAGATTATTTGGAGCGGAAGTGTTTAATCGTAAACCTAACTCCTAACCCACCTGAGGCATGATTTCGGTGAAGAGGCTTAAGTTGGTTAAAAATTCTGACGTGTTTTGTAAAAAAAAAAGCTAACCAAAACTAAAATGAAGCTGCTTTTGCTAAATGTAATGTGTGCTTATATTTAAAGCCAAATGAAACACAATAGATGGAAAGGTGGAGATGAGTACTGTCTTGAGTTGCACTCTTTTGTCTTGAATATGCTGTAAAAAGAACAGACTAAATGCTATTGATGGATATAATGCCATATAATGGGTAATTGTCATGTAGTTATATTTTTACAACTGATCCAAATTCTTAACCAAATATATTGACCAATTAGGATTTGTTGCTTGGAATCAAGCATTAAAATTTAAACCAACTGAGATCAGATATTTGGCAATTGAAGAAACTAAGATAATTTCCTGTTGTATGGTATGCTTTATTTTGAGCATATGTTAATATATGATCAAATAAATGTAAGTGAAGCATAAGACCAAGTGTTTTTATAATGTATGTAGACGGGATGAAGAATTCTTTTTATTTCACTTTAGTGAAATACCAGTATTTAACATAAGTTTCTGAAACGTGAGGTAGCGTCTTGAATGTATTGTATGTAGAAGCAGGGAAAAGTTATTAATTGGGAGGAAAGTGTACATTTTCTTAAATTATTTTCAGCTTAATAGTATTTATGAGTATGGATCGAGCACCTGGGAGACACTGTTGATTCCTGTTTATAAGAAAAGATTTCTATTCGTCACAAATTCCAAAAAATGCACACTTATTAGATGAATTTTCTTCATATTTAGATACTTAAAAGAAATGCAAATATCTTGAGGTATAACCATTTAAAGTGGACTGGTTTATTGAGGGGTAGGAGCTGGTATTCACTTTCAGTTGTCTCCTTATTCCATTGAGTACTTGGATCCAAGACATGGGCAGAGGAAAGAAAACTTTCCTCATCTTTCTTTGCATAAGGTAACTGCTGATTAATGCTCCTGTTTAAAACTGCTCTTGCATTGCTACCCCACTCCTCATCATAGCTTCCAGGAGAGGTGGATGAAGCAGAATGCAAACTGTGCACAACTTGCATCATATGCATTTTACAGTAGCATAACCTGCCTCTGTAAACATAAATAATACCATTCCACTTCCAAACCTAGCCACAATTGCAATATCATTTATATTCTGCACTTATATGTTTCATCAATAATGGATGTGCACAAATGCTGCCTTGTTAAATTGAGAATTGACTAAACAACCAAAGGACATGAAATGTTTTGTTCTTGATCTGGTCTGCTGTTCATTTTATTTTTTTTAGCAAGATATTGCATGCAATTCCATTATTAGTCAGTTGCACCTTAATATTGCAATTCGTATGTTTAACCAGTTTTCATAAAATATATATATGCTTCCATAAATGTACTTTAAGCAAAGATGTTCTATTTAAAACAAGAAGCATTAACTCCAATTGCAATCTACAATTTGTGAAAAATTGTTAGTTTTTTTCTTTTCATAACATCACGTCTGATTAATATTTTCATGGCATAATGATCTAATTCTCAATGCATCATATGTTTATAAATCGTGGTGAGAGGGAAGCTTTTTAGTAACTTTAAGGCAGTAGTAAAATTCTATATTGGGTGGTCAGTTATCTTGTGAATATTGGAGTCCAAAAAATCAAATTGCATTATAGCTGAACCATGTTAATAAGAACTTTATTTTCAACTAACAAAAGGAAGATTTGAATAAATATTTGCCTCCCTTGGGAGCCATGAAATCCATGTGCTAAAAGTGAATTTTTGAATGTATTGAACGACACATTAACTAGTTTCCAGTCTATACTGTGCTACAACTTCAGTGATAAAAGATTGTCTGCTGAATTCAATATCAGATCAATTCATTTTAATTATCTTTTGCATGCTTTTACAAAGCTAATTACATTGCCATTTTCTATTAATTTTAAGTTATAAGTTCATATTGCCTTCCTGTATTATAGTCATGCAGCTATAATGACCAGTCATCTTCATAAAGCTTATATTTTCTAAACTCAGTTCATAGTCTAACCATATTGCAGCAAACTGGAGGTCAAAAACACCTGCCATTCAAGCTCAGTATCATTTTTTAAAAAAATCAATTTGTATACTTTTTAAAAAGATATGCATAAAGCTAAACCACCTAATCTTAAAAATATCTGAAAAGAGAAATAAATTGTATTAGACCTACTGAATGTTAAATAAATGATTTCCCAAATTTAAGAACTTTTGATTTCATGCGGATGTAAAACATTGGCTTCAACTTGCCTAATCTGAAGATATTTGCACTTTTACTTTAAAGAAATGTGTGTATGTTTTTCTTTGTAGAAAGGTTTTAGTTATGTGGATCTGCAGAGTAAAATGTGTGCATGGAAATGTAGCACTGACATGTAAAAAAAAGTACATAGTTCTTAAATAGCTATAAAATATTTAGACACTTTCCTCTCCTGAGTCATACTGCTATGCGTAATAGCAGGATATGCTTGCTGCTAATGAGAGATGGACAAGGGAGCATCTGATGCACTGTGTATAGAATGTACATAGTTTGTATGATGGAAAAAGTGATTCTGTAACACTTAACAGCTATTTTATGTGTGAAGGTTCTATCTTGCATGCTGTGTTGGCTGAGCACATTTTAATTGGACACTTTTTGAAGGTTATATTTTTTGTTTTTTTTTTAATTTTTGTTTTCTTTAGGTGGTTTTGTTTCTGCAGGGTTGAAGTGTTGAATGTCATACATGTAGCAGTTGTATAAATCCTGCAGTTGCTCTGATTTGTGTAGTCTCTACAGATTTACGTAATACAATTTTGATTATCAGTCTTGCATAAATACTGAATGGTTGTTTAGTTATGCCATTATACTGCCATCTGGGTTAAGCTTCTGCAGTGATCTGTCACATGTATTTTATTGTACTGGTGCTTGTTCTTTCCTTGCCAGGATCAAAAAGTGGAGCACCAACTGTCCATGTAGAACATATTTATGTTGTCAAATTAAATTGCTGTGTGCTATCATGTAGTTGTGTCTCTGATTTAAAGCTTTATTTCAAGAAAAGTAAAACTGAAAAATAGCTGCAATCAGCACAAAAGGAATGTAATTAAAATTTTAGTGATGAGATCACTGACCCAGTGCTGATTCACTAATCACGTGAGGGCTTCCCCCTCTGAAAATCAAACAGGTTCCATATCTACTGCAATTATTCGACCGGATTTTTACCATTTAAAGGGAAATTTCATTTTATTGGACTTGACAGTGAGGTACCCGTCTGGTTCCCTCATGCCAATAAAGGGAGGAGAGCTGCCATCCTTATCCAGTGTGGCCTATATGTGACTCCAGACTCTCAGCAATGTGGTTGATTTTTAACTGCCCTCTGGCCAATTAGGAATGGGCAATAAATGGTGGCCTGGCCAGTGATGCCTGCATCCTGTGCATAAATTAAAAAAATTAAGTGACAGCCGAACAATCAGCCGTGTAAGGAGGCAAATTGAGCATGGTGTTTTCAGTTTAATTCCAGGATGTATAATAGGCCAGCAATATTTGCCTATCCCTCATTGCCTAGAAGACCATTACCTGTCAGCCATGTTATGAGAAGAAAGTGGGGTCTGCAGATGCTGGAGATCAGAGCTGAAAATGTGTTGCTGGAAAAGCGCAGCAGGTCAGGCAGCATCCAAGGAACAGGAAATTCGACGTTTCGGGCATAAACCTGAAGAAGGGCTTATGCCCGAAACGTCGAATTTCCTGTTCCTTGGATGCTGCCTGACCTGCTGCGCTTTTCCAGCAACACATCTTCAGCCATGTTATGAGAGTCTGGTATCACCTGTAGAGCAGACTAGATACGGATGACAGCTTTCTTTCCCTAAAGGAAATGTATTAGTGAATCCAGTGCATTTTTTTACATTAATCTGCAGTGGTTACATCTCAAATTTATCCTCGATTGTGTTTGAATTCAAATTTCCCCATTTTTCATGGAATTCAAACCTAAATCCCCAGAACTTTGGCCTGGCTGTCTGAATAATTTGTCAATTGCCATCCTCACCACATTACTGCTTCCAGCTGTGGTCACTCAAAAAAGTGCAAGAAAATATAAAAGAGACCCACGGGGCAACTTTCTCACGCAGTGGGTGGTACGTGTATGGAATGAGCTGCCAGAGGATGTGGTAGAGGCTGGTACATTTGCATCATTTAAAAGGCATTTGGATGGGTATATGAATAGGAAGGGTTTGGAGGGATATGGGCTGGGTGCTGGCAGTTTGACTGGATTGGGTTGGGGTGTCAGGTCGGCATGGACGGGTTGGACCAAAGGGTCTGTTTCCATGCTGTACATCACTATAACTATAACTTCATCAAAAAACTCTGTTAAAAATCACACAATACCAGGTTATAGTCCAATAGGAAGGATTGTAACCTGGTGTTGTATTATTTTTAACTTTGTCCATCCCAATCCAACACCAGCACCTCCACATCAAAAAAAAACTCAAACAAGTGAGTGAGACACACTTTTGCATGCACAAAACCATGTTAACTATCCCTAATCAGTCCTTACCTTTCCAAATATATGTGAATCCTGACACCAATATAAGGAGGAAACCATCCTGCCATTGGAACAGGTATCCTTCTTGGATTTACAGGAAATAACTAACATTAGACTGTTGGAGTTGGCAAATAAGTTAGAGTTGGACTTACATGGCACTACCAAGGACGTGGGTGTCATTGAAATATTGGCAAAGCATTTCAACAATGTTATGCCTAACCCTGAAATAGGTAATTTGGTTTTGGATATTGTGCCCTCTGTCAAAATATGAAAAAAGACAGGAGTACTGCTTTATTCTCTGTGATGTATTGAATTGAATTTATTGTCATGTGTACCGAGGCACAGTGAAAACCTTTGTCTTCCGAGCAATACAGGCAGATTACAGAGTTAAGTAGCATAGATAGTAAATAATAGGTAAACAATGGCAAAAACTAAAACACAGGTACAGGTATAAACACAGTTAAGAGTTTGAGAGTCCATTTAGTATTCTAACAACTGCAGGGTAGAACCTGTTTCGAAATTGATCTACCAAGCATTGCCTAACCTTAAACATTAATCGGGATTGCACTGTAATGATTACTTTTCTCTTATATCTAAGCCACATATTATTTGATATTGTAAATATCTATTATGCAGAAAAAAAGTTATTTAAAACTTGACAAAAGTATTCCATACTTAAAAGAATTACGTACTTCCCTCTAATAAATTAATAATCTCCCAGTTAATGAATGACTCATGAGACATGAATTATTGTAAAATATGTAATGTATCAGACAGGGACATCAAACTGGCTGTAAGAATTTTCATTCAAAACGGGACAATATAAGGTAAAAGAATTGCAGTTTAATAATTATTTATCTATTGCTTAATAGTGAATCAAACTTAATTAAAATATATTTTAGATCAGTTCTAATGTCATATGATTACAGTTTAATAAAACATTTAACTCACTTTGTCCACATAAATGCCATATTTATGATTTTAAGAATAGAAATGTTCCCAATTGTCAATGGGTCAGAATCCTCTCTCTCCCTAGGAAATAAAGTGACCATTAACTTCTAATTCAATGTAAAAGAAAGACTTAGTGAATTTAAATGATGTAAATGAATAACAAACCATGGTTGGAAAACGGGTGCAATCAGGCAATGAGGAGGATCTTACAAAACCCCAGCACTTTCCATGTCAGTGAGTTTATTTTGGTCATACGTTTAAATTTGGCAAGTTCAAACAAAGAGGCCAAATGTTACTCTGTTCAGATTCAGTATTTAACTTGTGGCTCTTTTGAATGAGAAGATCACATATGGACAAGTGAAAAGCAGTATATGTACCGTAAAGTGATGCATTTGAGGGACCTATTGTTCAGCCAGTCCGTTACCTGAATGGAAAGATTCAGCTGCCGCCTGTCAATCTGCCTCACATCATGCTGTGGGTTTTGGCAGAGCTTCTTCTTAAAAGTTATTTAATCAACAGCTTGGTATACAAATTAATGGGTGAGTTTATCATCTTAAAATATGTTTAGTATTACAAAAAAAAATCTGTGTTAATTCACACCCAAGAAAGTCTCGATATTGATTTCAATATTGTTGTTTTCCTGTATATTTCCTTAGTTTTCCTTTACTTTATGGTGATATATTTAATATTATCAATCAAGAAAGTGATCTGTTCCCAGATTTCTCTCCATGGAACTGTTCATCAGCTATTAACAATACAATGCAGAAAGTATTGATTTAACTGTAGGTTTCCTGAATGTGAAAATAAAGTTAATTGATGGAGACAGTTTAAATAAGGAATATAATGTACAAGTCACTCAATGCATTTTATTGAGGCAAGTACATATTGCAAACCTTTACAGAAAGGGAAGAGTTGAGAAAAATTTTGAAGCGTCTTACAAAAAATGTCCATGAGATTGATGTAATTTTGAGCATTGAGTCAGAATGTCATGATTTCAAGGTTCACCTCTGGGACTTTGGGACTTGATTGACTTTTCATAATTCTTCACTGTCAGATGGGCAATCTTTTAGACACTGAGACCCCAAGTGGATCGAAAAGATTCTACAATCGGTTTGGTATCCTCACCAACAGTCATCCCTCATTCATTACCAGTAAAACATCTTTCCTAGTTATTTAATTCTTTTGTTTTGTTTATGGGACATTATGCAAATTGATGTTGTGTTTCACTGTATTAAATAGTGATTACATTTTGAATTGTCTGGATAAGCTTTAGGTCTTAGAGAGGTGATGAAGGGCACCAAAGGAGGGCCAATTCTTCCTTTTATAATTTGCTTAGCACCTTTCATTCCTGTGGAATTCACTACCCCAGAGTGCGGTGGTTAGACCGGGACACTCCCTCTGTGGGGTATGGTGTGAGTGGGAATACCGGAGCGGGACACTCTCTCTGTGGGGTATGGTGTGAGTGGGAATGCCGGAGCGGGACACTCTCTCTGTGGGGTATGGTGTGAGTGGGAATGCCGGAGTAGGACACTCTCTCTGTGGGGTATGGTGTGAGTGGGAATACCGGAGCGGGACACTCTCTGTGGGGTATGGTGTGAGTGGGAATACCGGAGCGAGACACACTCTCTGTGGGTATGGTGTGAGTGGGAATGTCGGAGCGGGACACTCTCTCTGTGGGTATGGTGTGAGTGGGAATACTGGAGCGAGACACTCTCTCTGTGGGTATGGTGTGAGTGGGAATACCGGAGCGGGACACATTCTCTGTGGGGTATGGTTTGGTTGGGAATGTCGGAGCGGGAAGCTCTCTCTGTGGGGTATGGTGTGAGTGGGAATACCGGAGCAGGACACTCTCTCTATGGGGTATGGTGTGAGTGGGAATGCCGGAGCGGGACACTCTCTCTGTGGGGTATGGTGTGAGTGGGAATGTCGGAGTGGGAATGTCGGAGTGGGACACTGGCTAGAGCATGTTGCAGCAGGAGAAGTAAAAGTTTGGCTGTGTTTAAATTATTTTTAAAATGTTATTGTAAATTAATGTGAATGGTGCCTGTAGACAATGACAGCACATTTCACTTTTCTCATTGGATACATATGACAATAAAGGATATTTATATTCTTATTAGCACAGTGTGGCCTGATGTTTCAGATTTGGACCAATATTGGGACTTCTTTCGGTACAAGAGTTTTGTCAAGGACCTGTATATATAAAGGTAATAAAATTATTCATGAAATAAATTATAATTTAAGTCAACAAATCTAATGTTTCCATTCACTAGATTGATTCCAGAGATGAAGGGCTTTTCAAGAAAGATTGAGCAGATGAGGCCGATTTCCGCAGAGTTTAGAAGAATGAGAGGAGATCGAATTGAGGTTTATACGATGCTAAAGGGGATTGACAAAGTAGACGTAGAGAGGACAATCTGGAATGAGAGGTTATAGTTTTAGGATAAAGGGCAGATTTAAAACAGAGATGAGGAGAAATTACTTCTCTCAGATGGTCATGAATCTGTGGAATTCGCTCCCCTGGAGTGCAGTGGTTGCTGGGACATTGAGTAAATTTAGGGAGGAGATAAACATATTTTTAATTCATAACAGTTGAAGGATTATGAAAAGTGGAAAGTGGAGTTGAGGCTGAGATGAGATCCGTCATGAACAGGGTCAAAGGGGCAAAACGGCTTACTTCCGCACCTCTTTCTTAAGTTGTTATGTATTAATATGTACATCCTGGGTAAACAAAGCCAACCTGGGGAATGGGGAGTTCCAATGTCCATAATGTATGCAGAATAAAACAAAGAAATGTGAATATTGAAGAATTGAAACAAGAACAGAAATTTCTGGGGAAACTCAGCAGGTCTATGAGCAACTGTGGAGAAAAAGTGAAGTTAACATTTGAGATAGATGCCTGTACTGGAACAGCTTGACTAGGGAGCAGCAAGTTTTGGAGCTCAAGTCTTCAGTATTATTGCCAGAATGTTGTCAGGGCCCGTAGCCTTTGCAGTATCCAGTGTCTCCAGCCATTTCTGATATCACATGGAGTGAATCAAATTGGCTGAAGACTGATATCTGTAATGCTGAGGACTGCTACAGGAGGCCGAGATGGATCATCCACTCAGCACTTCTGGCTGAAGATTGCTTTGAAAGCTTCAGCCTTATCTTTTGCCCTGATGTGTTGGGCTCTCCCATCATTGAGGATGGGGATATTTGTGAAGCCTGTTCCTCCTCTGGTGAATTGTTTATTTGTCCACCACCTTAGACCTGATCTGTTGGTTATGGGATCGCTTACCTCTGTCTGTCACTTGCTGTTTATACTGTTTGGCATGTTGGTAGCTTCACCAGGTTGACATCTCACCTTCAGGTCTGCCTGGTGCTGCTCCTGACATGCCCCCCTGCACTCTCTAGTGAACCCCAGGCTTGAAAGTAATGGTTGAGTAGGGGATACCAGGCCATGAGGTTATAGATTGTGGTGGAGTACAGTTCTGCTGCTGTTGATGGCCCACAGCGCCTCATCGATGCCCAGCCTTGAGTTGCTCGATCTGTTTGAAGTCAGCACGGTGATAGTGCCACACAACACTAGTGGGCGGCACGGTGGCACAATGGTTAGCACTGTTGCCTCACAGCGCCTGAGACCCGGGTTCAATTCCCGACTCAGGCGACTGACTGTGTGGAGTTTGCACGTTCTCCCCGTGTCTGCGTGGGTTTCCGCCGGGTGCTCCGGTTTCCTCCCACAGTCCAAAGATGTGCGGGTCAGGTGAATTGGCCATGCTAAATTGCCTGTAGTGTTAGGTAAGGGGTAAATGTAAGGGTATGGGTGGGTTGCGCTTCGGCGGGTCGGTGTGGACTTGTTGGGCCGAAGGGCCTGTTTCCACACTGTAAGTAATCTAATCTAAAAAAAAACACGATGGAGGGTATTCGCAATGTGAAGGCAGGACTTTGTCTCCATGAAGACTGTGCGGTGGTCACTCATATTGATACTGTCATGGACAGATGCATCTGCAGCGGGCAGATTGGTGAGGATGAGGTCTTGTTGGTTCCCCCATCACCTTTCACAGACCCAGACTAGCAGCTATGTCCATTAGGACAAGACAAGCTCAATTGAAGTCCCCCATCCAGAATACATTCCGTGTCCTTGCAATCCTCAGGACATCCTTCGAGTGCTGTTCAACATGGAGGAGTACAGATTCATCAGTCAAGGAAGGATGGTACAGGATAATCAGCCGGAGGTTTCCTGACCCATGTTTAACTTGAAGCCATGAGACTTCATTGGAGTCAATGTTAAGGGCTGTCAAGGGAACTCCCTCCCAACTGTTATCCCATAGTGCAGCCACCTCAGCCAGTGTATCAGGACATATCCAGGGATGGTGATGATGTTGTCCGGGACATTGCCCGTAAGGTACGATTTTGTGATGAAGACTATGTCAGGTTGTTGCTTGGTTTGTCTGTGAGACATCCCTCCCAAGTTTGGCACAAGCCCCCAGATGTTAGTGAGGGTTAGTCCAGGGTTGACAGGGCTGTTTCTGTGGTCTTTTCTGGTGCCTAGGTCGATGTGAGGTGATCAATCCAGTTTCATTTCTTCGTTGACACTTTATACTGATTGAAACAACTGAGTGGTTTGTTGGGCCCTTTCAAAGGCCTGGAATCACACATAGGCCAGACCAGGTCAGGGTGACAGGTTTACTACCCTGAAAGAGTGAACCAGATGGGTTTTCCCAATAACCCACAATGGTTTGCCAACATTGGATTCTTAATCCCAGATCTTTTATTATTGAGTTTAAATTCCTCTATCTGCTGTGGTGGGTTTCAATTCCAGGACCGCCAAGTGTTACCTCAGTCTCCGGATTAATAGTCTAGTGATAATACCAGTCGGCTATCACCTCCCTGCTACTTTGTGACCTTCACGTTGGACACCAATATATCAGGCACTGGCACACAAAGCCCACATTCACAGGCATTGGCATTACATGTGCCAACCTCTACAAATCCACATGGACATCTAACATCCACTTACAGGATGTTTCTGCACTTTAGTGCTGTCCCATGCGATGCCCCAGTAACTCTCACTGTCATGCTGCAGGAAGGACACTGTATGGTCAAGGACATCCCCGG
The DNA here is from genome assembly GCF_020745735.1 of Hemiscyllium ocellatum. Classification (NCBI taxonomy): domain Eukaryota; kingdom Metazoa; phylum Chordata; class Chondrichthyes; order Orectolobiformes; family Hemiscylliidae; genus Hemiscyllium; species Hemiscyllium ocellatum. The sequence continues at coordinate 6,617,562 of NC_083404.1, read as the reverse complement.
ACCCCAGCTCAAGGACTGCCCCAGACTGTATCTTTGCTTGCTCTCACAGCACTGATTGCCTTCTTCATTCAGTGCATTGAGTATAGGAGTTGGGATGTCATGTTACAGCAGTACAGGATATTTGCAATGCCACATTTGGTATACTGCGTACAATTTTCTGGTTGCCCTGCTACAGGAAGGATGATATTAAACTGGAAAGGGTGCAAAAACGATTTACAAGGATGTTACTGGAATGGGAGGGTCAGGGAGGGTCTGGATATGCTGGGGTCTTTTATCCCTGGAGCCTGGGAGACTGATGGGGTGATCTTATAGAGGTTTATAAAATCATGAGGGACATGGATATGGTGAATAGCAAGGGTCTTTTCCCCCACGGTAGGGGAGTCCAGAACTGGAGGGGCATAGGTTTAAGGTGAGAGGGGAGAGATTTAAAAGGGACCTAAGGGGTAACTTGTTCACACAGAGGGGTGGTCCTTGTATGGAACTAGCTGTCAGAGGAAGTGATAGATGCAGATACAGTTACAACATTTAAGAGACAGGTACATGAACAGGAAAGATTTATGATTTGGAGATGCCGGTATTGGACTGGGGTGTACAAAGTTAAAAATCACACACCAGGTTATAGTCCAACAGGTTTAATTGGAAGCACACTAGCTTTCGGAGTGACGCTCCTTCATCAGGTGATAGTGAAAGATTTAGAGGGATATGGGCCACATGTAGTTCAATTTGGAAACACTTGTTGACATGGATGAGTTGGATCGGAAGGGCTCCTTCTCTGTTGTATGACTGTGTGACTGGCTGTGAACGTTCTGTGCTGTATGACTGTGTGACTGACTGTGTGACTGACTGTGAATGTTCTGTGCTGTGTGACTGTGTGACTGACTGTGAGCTTTCCTGGGGACTGCTTTGCATTGCTCTGCTTCTCTTTTTGAGTTTTTCCCTCTCAGCCAGAGATACTGGGCTCATATCCTTCCATCTCATGTGGATTCAAAGCTAGGATGCTGGCCATGGTTTGCGGAGTGCTTCCGTACAGTCAAGAGGGGATAGCCTTCACTCGGGGGTTCCCAGCCCAGTGAGGCAAAGGCACAGTCAGCAAACCACTGAGTGGTCCCTGCCAGGATGCTCTCCTCAAGAGGGATCAGGAGCTGATTGATGGGCACTTCACCCAACCACCTTGACCCTTCCTCTGCCCAATTGCAGAACGCTTTCATTCCAAGAGACACGAGAGGGTGGCGAGCTGTCCTGAGCGAGTGAGTAGGCAGCACAAGGGTGTGTGGCTGGGTTGGCATGGGCGAGGGTGAGTGAGGGAAGATGTCACAGGCAATGGTGAGAGTGATAGAGCATGAGGCCTAGAGGGGAAGGTGGGTACAGGAGCAGAGATAGAGTGAGGTACCTGAGAGAAGATGGTGGCACATTCACTAGCGCAATGAAGAAGAACTTTGACCTTCTTTCTCCAGGCGGCAGAGACCACACTGATGTTGATGGAAACCTCAGCCAGACTGACAGAGACTGGTATTGTGGCGTTCTCCCCTTCAGATCTATACACCCCCTCTAACAGACCCCCAGATCCCTGCCCACACAGTGGGGCACCAATACCCCTTATCTGCCATTTCCAGGACAATGTGAGGAACTGTGCAGGATTGACAGTGTTGTCCAGGTGCTCAATGGCCTCAGAAAGGGGGAGTTCTGGCCTGTCCCAGCAGTGGGCAGTTCTTCAGAAAACACTGTGTGTTAAAGAGGGGGATAGAATCAGAGATAAGTAGTTAATGAAGTGAGTTTGGTAAGATTTAGAAAGAAGACAAACTAGGCATCATGATGAGAATCCCTACAGATAACTGAATGAAACTCGCACTTTAGTTAAAACAATGTAAGATTCAACCCTACCTTCCAAGGCCAGCACAACTTGTTCAGAAAAGCCAAAGAACTGTAAATGTTAGAAATTAAAAACAAAGTCAGAAATTGCTGGAGAAACTCAGTAGGTCTGGCAGCATCTGTGGAGAGAGGAAACAGAGTTAATATTTCATCAAAGTTTTGTAACAAACCATGTCGGTAGGTTAGGATTGTTGCTAGAAACATAAAATTGTGCCGACAACAAAATTTTCAAACTGCTCCAAGCACGTGCCATTTAGAGATGGTGAGCAATGAAAATAGAGAGCCTGTGAGGAAGTTAGATCACCCCCGAAAAATGTGTCTCCTCTGTAATGTTCATGAACCAGACAACTTGCTCCAGGCCAGGAAGTGACCAAATTCACTGGCGACCAGCGAGTTAAACAATGGGCTTTTATTGTTCACCAGTCCACAGAGAAACGGCCATGCAGGTAAATCTGTGTTTATTTGTCAGAATTCTCCAGAATACAACTTTTATCCTGTTAGGTGTGTAAAAAGACCGACAGCAAGAATGGCAATAGGCTGAGAACTTACGTTCTGAAGGAATCAAAAGCTGAGAATTAACACATTCATAACATCAGCTGAAATAGACTAAAGCAGATCCAGAGCACCATGTGGTGGAGCTTGATAAATGAAGACAGCTTGATGTCCCCCTCCATCTGTCACAATAGGAATCTTTGTTTAAATCAGACACCAGATGGAAGTCAGTTACCAAGGTGAAAAGGGGATCATCTGGCAGACACTTGCAGAAGTCCACTGCTTCACTTATGTGCTGGGGAAGCAAGGGTTACTGATTAATTTGTTAACTGAACAACTGGCCCCTCTTCAACATTAGGCACTCTAGTTAATTCAGCTGCTCCTGGTTTTGAGTAAATTGCAAAATCAAAATCTAAAATAGGAGCCACCTTTAGGAAAATAATTTTGATTCAGAACTTAAACATTGCTTAGGGTGATCTCATTCTGAATTGCTATTTGTGGTTTGTTGCTATGTAACATATGAATATCTGAAAATTGGACTGAGTCCACAGTGATCTCACCACAGGAATGGATCATTTTAATTTGCATATTTTAATAAACAGCAGTCGAGTGTGAACATTTGACTTCACTGTAAATAACAGAACTGGAGATTTTTGTCAATAAATAAAGGATTTTAATTTAAAAAAAAACGAAGATCAAAATGACAGAAACATTTAGATATGTTTCTTTTAATGCGAACAATTGTGGTGTGAAGACAGTGTTTCAAAACTAAATGACCCAACTCTGTAAAAGGGAAAACAGCATCTATTTACTGACAGAATTTAAATAATGTAACAAGGCTCCAGTTCATTGTCTGATGCTGCTTTGTGCTTCTCATTAGTGAACTAACTTGGAATGAATGTTCTTATTGTATCCAGGTCTCATTAAATAAGTTGTAGATTCAAAATGTTTCATTAAAGCCTCTCACAATTGGGGAAGGTGGGAGCTGGACAAGGAGGACACCTGAGCTGAAGGGGCATCAATATTCTTGGACAGAGGTTTGCGAGAGCTCTTCGGAAGGGTTTAAAGGGGATGGGAACCGGAGCTACGGATCAGAGGATGGGGTAACTGGTGAACAGGCAGATACAGCATGCAGAGAGTCTGTGAGGAAGGATAGACAGCTGATAGGGAATAGTTGCAGTGTTTCGGGTTGAAGTGTGTCCATTTTAACGTAATAAGAGTTAGAACAAAGGTGATGATCTTAGAACATGGATCATTACTTGGAGCTATGATGTTGTGGCCATGGTGGAGATTTGGATATCACAGGGGTAGGAATGGTTGTTGGATGTTGTGGGGTTTAGATGTTTCAAAAGGAATAGGAAGGGAGATAAAAGAGGTGGGGGAGTGGAATTGCTAATCAAGGATAGTGTCATAGCAGCAGAAAGGGAGGTCATCGAGCAGGGTTTGTCTACTGAGTCAGTCTGGGTGGAAGTCAGAAACAGGAAAGGAGCAGTCACTTTGTTGGGAGTTTTCTATAGCCCCCCCCTCCACCAATAGCAACAGAGACACGGAGGAGCGGATTGGGAGACAGATTTTGGAAAGGTGCAGAAGTAACAGGGTTGTTGTCATGGGTGACTTTAACTTCCCTAATATTGATTGGAACCTCCTTAATGCAAATATTTGGATGGAGCAGATTTTATCAGGTGTGTCCAGGAAGGATTCCTGACTCAATATGTAGATAGGCTGGCTAGAGAGGAGGCCATGTTGGATTTGGTGCTTGGCAACGAATCAGGTCAGGTGTCAGATCTCTCGGTGGGAGAGCATTTCGGTGATAGTGATCACTACTCCCTGACCTTTGCTATAGCCGTGGAGAGGGATAGGAGCAGACAATATGGGAAAATATTTAATTGGAGTAGGGGGAATTACAATGCTATAAGGCAGAAATTGTGGAGCATAAATTGGGAATAGATATTCTCAGGGAAATGCACGACAGAAATATGGAGGTTGTTGAGGGAGCACTTGCTGTGAGTGCTGGATATGTTTGTCCCACTGAGGCAAGAAAGGGATGGCAGAGTGAAGGAACCTTGGATAACAGGACATGTGGAGCATTTAATCAGAAGGAAGAAGAAAGTTTACTTAAGGTTGAGGAGGCAAGGATCAGACAGGGCTTTAGAGCGTTACAAGGTAGCCTAGGAACTAAAGAATGGACTTAGGAGATCTAGATGGGGACATGGAAAAGCTTTAGTGGGTAGGATTAAGGAAAACTCTGAGGTGCTCTACACTAATATGAGGAACATGAGGATGGCCAGAGTGAGAGTAGGGCCAATCAGGGATAGTGGAGGGAACTTGTGCCTGGAATTGGAAGAGATAGGGGAGGTCAGTATTCACTAGTGAAGACAGCGTGAAACAGAGTGATATGCTTGAACAGATTGATGTTAAGTAGGAGGATGTGCTGGAAGTTTTGAATAACATGAAAATAGATAAATCCCCTGGGTCAGACAGGATATACCCTAAGTCACAACAGGAAGTGAGGCAAGAGATTGCTGCGCCTTTGATGATATTCTTTGCTCCCTCACTGTGCACTGGAGTAAGACCATAAGACATGTAGTGGGAGTAAGGCCATTTGGCCCATTGAGTCCATTCCGCTATTCAATCATGGCTGATGGGCATTTCAATGCCACTTACCCGCACTCTCCCTGTTTCCCTTAATTCCTTGTGAGATCAAGAATTTATCAATCTCTGCCTTGAAGATATTTAATGTCCCGGCCTCCACTGCGCCCCTTGGCAATGAATTCCATAGGCCCACCACTCTTAGGCTTGAGGTCCACATTCATAGATCCCTTAAAGTTGCCACCCAGGTTGATAGGGTTGTCTAGAAGGCACATGGTGTGTTGGCTTTCATTAACAGGGGGATTGAGTTTAAGAACTGTGAGGTTACGCTGCAGCTCTATAGAGCCCTGGTTAGACCACACTTGGAATATTGTGTTCAGTTCTGGTCACCTCATTATAGGAAGGATGTGGAAGCTTTAGGGAGGGTGCAGAGGAGATTTACCGGATGCTGCCTGGATTGGAGGGTTTGTCTTATGAAGAAAGGTTGAGGGAGCTAAGCTTTTTTCTTTGGAGAAAGAAGGGTGAGAGGTGGCTTGATAGAGGTGTACAAGATAGCAAGAGGCATAGATAGAGTGGATAGCCACAGACTTTTTCCCAGGGCAGTAATCATTGCGGGGCATAATTTTAAGGTGATTAGAGGAAGAGTCAGAGTTAAGTACTTTTCACAAAGAGTGGTGGCTGTGTGGAATGCACTACCAGCGGTGGTTGTAGAATCAGAGACATTAGAGACATTTAAACAACTCTTGGATAGGCACATGGATGATAGTAAATGAAGGGTATGTCGGTTAGTCTGATCGCAGAGTTGGATAAAAGGCCAACACAACATTGTTCAATGTTCTCTGTTCTAACTGCATGTGCTCCATCTTTATCTACTAAGTGTTTGGGAGGAGCTCTTGTGGTAGAGTGGTAGCATTCCTACCTCTGGCCCAGTCTCACCTGCTCCAGGGATATGTAATAACAACTCTGAGCAGATTGGTTAGATCAATTTGATCTTGTATGAACTCCATCTTTAAAACACCTTAGTTTTATCTTTCGACTCGTCAGTGGAAAGTCTTCTATCAAATTTCCTGAACATAAAAACATAGAAGATAGGAGCAGGAGGAGGCCATTCAGCCCTTCAAGCCTGCTGTGCCATTCATCACGATCATGGCCAATTGTCCAACTCAATGGCCTAATCTTGTTTTCATCCCATCACCTTTGGTTCCATTCATCCCAATTGTTATACCTAACCGCCTCTTGAATACATTCAATGTCCTTGAACTCTTTATTCTTTTGTAAGATCTTGCTGTTTCAAGAGTTTTATTCGTTCTGAGCTTAAATAATTATCAGAAGTATTCAGTATATTTTAAAATGTGCCTAATGCTTCTTTGACCCTTGGTGAGCAATAACATAATTTTCTCTACTCACAATTATGAACAATTCAAAAGTGCATTTATTTGTTCAACTTTTGACCTCATGTCCAGCTCAGAGGCAATTCCATATCTCAAGAATTGTTTTCTCCAGGATGTCAAATTTTCTGTTCTATTTGGCCCGTCTCTGAAATTAAATCCCCTCAGCAATACTTTTTCTGATGCCGTGGTTTCCTGGTGTGATTTGGTATTTTACTTTCTTTAAATACTTTCAGTTTTCGGTATTACTAGCTCTCCTGCACTTTTCTGGAGTAATTTCCTGCTTTTGCAACTTTAATGTTGGTGTTTGCCTCTTGCTATCTTGCAAGATTTCTCATCTTTTACCAATATAATGGAGGATTCCCAAATATATTTCTGTCTCAGACCAGAATTGCACACTTCTTTAAGTCACTCTGTTTATATGGTTTAAAAGATTAAGTTTGCAACTTCCTGAACTCTCTGCTCCCAGATTTTGTCAGTTCCTTTATTAAGCTTGTTCCTTTATTGTTGCTGCATCTTATGGTATCTCATAGCATCTTATAGTATCAGTGTGCTACAGTGTCTGAAGCTCTTTCTATCATTCTTTGAAGTTTTCTTCAGCAGTGAGTGTTGCTGTCAGTTTTTTTGTAATGCTCGCTGTCTCCATAAATCAGCAGTGATCTTTCTTTGAAGTTTTCTGGGCTACCAGCCTATTGCCTTGTTGGGAGTGATGCTGCTAAATTAAATGTTTGGATCGCATGCTGATCACCACGTTGTATGTTCTGTCATCCAGAGCTTCCATGTCTATGGAGGTTTTCGGAGCTTACATGAATTAAAGTGTGTACGGGTGTTTGCCTTCTGGTCTAATGAGAGGGGTGTTATAGAGTATAGAAGATGTAGCTTATTGCAGCCCTTCAAGGGTGGCACAGTAGTTCACTGCTACTTTACAGCACTGGATATGTGGGTTCGATTCCAGCCTAGGGTGACTGTCTGTGTGGAGTTTGCCTGCGTGGGCTTTCTCTGGGTTCTCTGGTTTCCTCCCACAGTCCAAAGATGTGCAGATTAGGTGAATTGGCCACATTAAGTTGCCCACAGTGTCCAGGGATGTGCATGCTAGGTAGCTTAACCATGGTAGATGCAGAGCTACAGGGATAGGGCAGGGCGGTGGGTCTGGGTGAGATGCTCTTTGGAGGGTTGCTGTGGACTCAATGGGCTGAATGGCCTGCTCCCACACTGTAGGATTGTATGATTCAACTACTACAGCTATGAGAACAGGCTCTATATTACTATAAAACAGCAAGTTTATTCTCTCACCAAGAAATCATCACAGTGGCTGCAGATCATTGCACACAATCAAGTAACAACCCAATTTGTTCCTTTTTAAATTAGCCTCAGCCCTGCTCTCACCACACTCCATAGTTTCTATCTCTTCCTTCAGTCCTAATTTTCTGTATAATCTCTGGCCTTCACTGTTGAGCTCAGCTCTGAAGTGCTTGATCACAGCTTTATCAAGCAAGCTGTCTCATTGGTGGGGAGAGGGTGTGAGTCACCCCTGAAGACATTTGCCTTCAAACCTAATGCATGTAACACTATATTAGGGTCTATCTCTGGGCCTTGCCAGACTGCTTCAGACCCACCATTATTTGAGCAAAGGTGCACTTATCCCCATGACCAAGCTGAATATTTCCATTATCATGGGAAGGTGACTATTTTGATTTTCTTCAACAGTCAACTTTGCATTTTTAACAATATTTTTCGATAAATCTGAGTAAATAAATTAAATAGAACAAAGTTTCATTTTCTGTTGTCTAAAGGACAGAGGTATTTAAGAAGGTTTGCATCAATTCTTGTGACATTCAGGTCGCTCTGTGGATGACCTGTGTTACCAGATGGTGAACATATAAAATCTCACTCTGGTCCAGCAGCAACACGGATTTCCTTACAGGAGTTGTCTTTGGCACCGAGTGCCATGTGCATGAAATAACTGAGTAAATGTTAATTTCTAACAACACCCTGAAAAAATCTATCAAGTCAGCGAAGGTTGGTGGTCACATTTGGATCATATTTAGTTTGAACTGAATTCCATGAAAGGAATTGCATTCCCCAATATGGTATTTTAATTTTTTTCTCTGACACTCTTCCCTCTATGTCACTCACTTTATACAGTACCACACAGTAAACTGCTACCTAATCACTCGATCCGAAACGTTAACTCTGATTTCTCTCCTCAGATACTGCCAGATTTGCTGAACTTTTCCAGCAACTTCTGTTTTGTACCTATACAAAATACCAAAAGGTTGCTGAACTTGAACTTGTCCATTTCACAGTGTTAAAACAAACAAGGTAGGTTGAAGATTGAGGAAGGAAGAGTTCTTAGCTGCACAGCTGGGATTGTTGCTCATTGTCATTCCTGGTTAGAGTAAAGAAAAACCTGCAAGTGCTGGATTCCAAGGTAGATGGACAGGAGGCTGGGAGATCACAGCAAGTCAGGCAGCATTTTGGGTTAAACCCTTTGCCTGGACAGAGGTTTCTGAAAGCTTTCATTTACTGAATTTAATTTTATGAAATAGAAGCAAGGGTTGTGTACCAAAATGAAGGAGGAAAATTACAGATTAAATTCATTTTGAGATGTGTAGCACCAATTGAACAAATGAGGAATAGTTTTAAAATCCAGGAGAGCAGAATATAGTACAGGCCATGTCTCAGTGTGGGCAGTGACAGAGCAGACCATCAGGATTGTGGAATTGAGGTCCCACTTAAGGGATCAGTTAAATGGAGTGTCGCACTACATGTCAACATCATTGTAGTCTGCTGTATCCTGAGGAAATCCAGCAGTGGACACTAATCCAAAGGAACTCTACAGCTAACTGTCAGGATTGGTGCAGTAACACAGAACGGCCAAACCCTTCTCGAATATTGCATTGGTCACCTCCTCAATGTATCCATGAGACGCATATCGACAGATCACACAAATCTCAGGTGGATCCTGGAAACTGCCAGAGGGTGAAAGGGTGACAGTCACGATGCCCTTAAAGGGTCTTGCTGGGGATAGCGTACTCGAAATCATGCCCACTGCTCCGGAGTCATCCCAAATGTAAAATTGGACCAATGTCATCTCGAGGATTGGTTAATGCCTGACTCTGAGCACTATCTGTGAGAAGGAAACTCACACCAGCTCTCATCAACAAATAAAATAAATGTATTTATTGTAACAAATTATCCTCCATCATGCAGCAAAAACAGATGAATTACAAATATGCAAACTTCAACTATCATTGCTTTCAATCCAACAACACAGGCATTCATTCACATTTACGATGGACAGGACTGAAGGGACAAACATATTTTGCAGGATCATTGTGAGTCAAAAATGTTGACCTCAGCACCTGCCTAAGGAACCGACTGATCCCACACGGACTCCGAACTACATTCCAACAAACAAAATTTGGACCCAACCAGGCCTCATTTCCCCTCCCCCCACCTTGTCTCAGTCAGTTCCCTCAACTCAGCACCGCCCTCCTAACCTGCAATCTCCTTCCTGACCTCTCCGCCCCCACCCCACTCCGGCCTATCACCCTCACCTTGACCTCCTTCCACCTATCCCACCTCCATCGCCCCTCCCCCAAGTCCCTCCTCCCTACCTTTTATCTTAGCCTGCTTGGCTACTCTCTCTTATTCCTGATGAAGGGCTTATGCTCGAAACGTCGAATTCCCTATTCCTGAGATGCTGCCTGGCCTGCTGTGCTTTGACCAGCAACACATTTTCAAAGTGACACAAAGTCTAATCATCAGAATTCAACCCTAAAGTTGGGGAAATAACATTTTTTTTGGTATTTGCCGATGATGTCATGTTGCCTTCTGCTACAGCAGTTCTCCATCCGGTAACTGATCAGTTGAACTTCAGTCTAGGTTTGATTTAGCAGTTCTTTCTTTTCCTGAAGTCTTTGAGCGTTATTTTTCCCTTGTTAAAAAAAAACTCATGGAGAGATAGATAAAGTGATCCTGTAATCCAACCTCTTAGTTATGGTACATTTCAAAATATTGTTGAAGGTTGGAATGGATTCTTCCAATAGCAGTTTATTTTCTCAGCTTCCAGAATGTTTCACTTTGAGGAATGCAGTCAAATCTACCTCTAAAGAAGACCACCTGTGCTCCTTAAATAAAGGTCAAACTGCCAAAGCTTTATCTCGGTGTCATAAATATTGAGGGGGCTCTTGGGGTCCAGATTCAGTGCCCACCTTGCTCAGAGATGTGTTTGAACAGGTTAATTAAAGATACTTTTAAAGTTATAAATACCTGACTTTGTGTTCCCAGTTCAGAGCTTTACCCATTACCTACAGACTTACAAATTACAGGCTCAACATTTCAATAAGATCATGGTTATGGGGTTTGTGTTTCAAGCTCCACACTCTCATCCTTCTCCTGATAGTCCTTATTTGACAATAATCTATCCCCTTCCATCTCAAAACTACTCAATGACCCATCTTCACTGTCTTCTGAGGCAGAGTCACACAACCCACTGACATTAAAAGCCTCGCCTTCTCTCTGATGTAAATGGACACACCTTCATTTCCAAACAGTGACCCCCCTAGTTTTGAACTTAGCCTCAAGAAGAGACATTCTTTCCATTCCACCTTTTCAGGACCGTTTAGGATCTTATATCCTTCAATTAAAATCATCCCTCACTCTTCAAAACTGTCATGGAAACAAAGCCAGCCTACCTAACCTCAAAAGACAACCAACTCGTTCCAGAAAAACCTCCTCCAGCACACTTACATCCTCTCTTAAATAAATAAACCAAAACTACAAACAGTATTCGAGATGTAGGAGCATATGGAGAATTAATGCATAAAATTATTTCTGCAGTTTAACTATATATTTATTTATCCCTTAGCCCATTTCCCCAAAAACCAGCGAAGTGTGAATGGCAGGGTGCATCACTGAAAGTCTCTCCCCATGAGATCTAGGAAGTTATTTCATGCAATTCTTTGCAGCTGACATCACCCTGTGTATGAAACACAGCTCATCAAGGGTTAAATAATCCATCTGATTTTTAAAATATAGTTTCCTGGGATTGTCCTATTTTTAAACACAAACACTTGACTGTTCAACAAAAGCTTAATGCTTAAGCCTTATGTGTAATGACAAAGGAGCCGACATGTGGTTTGGAAAGAAATTATTCCTCAGGCTTTGTTCAGTGAGGGTTTGTGATACAAAAAGGGTAATTGTAGTTGACATTACTGTGTAATAAACAGATGACCTCTGACTTGTGCCACCTGCTGTTTGGCGGAGGTCCCACCAAACGTCTGACAGAAGGCCATCACTGGCTAACAGTCCGTTGTAGACCTTAACAGCTGTGTTCAGTAAAGGAGGGTTTCAGTTGGTTGCCTTAGAAATAAAACTGCTGACATCTGGAGTTGGCTCAGTCTTTACACCTGGTCTTAGATAACTCACAATGTCTGCGCTTTCTGAGTCTGAGTCGGAAAGCTTAAAGAGCAGTCCTCATGTGCCTCTTTCTCCCATTTCCTTTCAATGTATTTCTGCTGTTTCACTCCCACTTCGTATGATACTCTTTATTTTAAATTTCTCTCTGCATCCATCCAATAAATTGCAGCCAGCTTTCATTGGCACTGTGCTGGTGTCTCCATTACAGGATACAACTCCTTCAAAAGAGAAAAGAAAATGTACAGGAAATATTTCACTTTGGAAATTGTACTTTGAAATACATGTATTTTATGAGCTTCCTCTAACTGGAGTATTCAACATATTTTTAGTTCAGCTTTTATTTTCATGACATCTAGTCCAGAGATTACAGCAATGAGCTTGGACCACACTGCTTGGGTTTGGAATAAGTAAATCATACTGACTAGAAGTCAGAGTGGCCTCTGTTGCCAAGTGCTGCTACCACATTTACTCATTACTGAATCCTTTTGGAAGGTGGGATATTACATGAATTAAACATTCATCTATACTGACTCTGGGAAGTAGCAAGGATCAGACGAAGCTCAGTGTGCATGCATGCCTATCCTTTAAGGTAGTGGGACAGATAAATAAAGTGATTAAGAAAGTATATGAAATGCTTGTCTTTATCCAGTGAGGCATAGAGTTTAAGAGCAGGGAGGCAAGGCTGGAAAGGTACAAAATGGTGCTTAGGTCCCAGCAAGAGTACTGTGTGCAGTTTTGGAATCCACATTGTTTGAAAGGTGTGAGGGGCAGAGGAGATTTACCAGGGTGTTGTCTGGACTGAAGAGTTTCAGTGATGAAGAGAGATTGGACAGACTGGGGTTGTTTTCCTTAGAGTCGAAATTATGGCACTGGAAAAGCACAGAAGGTCAGGCAGCCTCCGAGGAGCAGGAGAGTCAACGTTTCGGACATCAGGAATGTCGGGGTGGGGGGCAGCTAAGGGGGCTGAGAGATAAATAGAAGGATGAGGATGGGGGCTGGAGGGAAGGTAGCTAGGGAGGCAATAGATGGATACAGGGGAATGGTGAAGGTGATAGGTCAGAGTGGAGGTTGGAGCAGATAGGTGAGAAGGAAGGTGGACAGGTAGGACAGTTCAAGTGGGCAGTGCTGAGTTGGAAGGTTGGATCTGGGATGAGGTGAGGAGATGGGAGATGAGGAAACTGGTGAAATCAATGTTGATGCCATGTGGTTGGAGAGTTCCAAGGTGGAAGATGAGACATTCTTCCTCCAGGCATTGGGTGGTTTGGATTTGGGGGTGAAGGAGACGCAGAACTTGCATGTCATTGGTGAAATGGAAGGGGGAGTTGAAGTGGTCAGCCACAGGGCGGTGGGGTTGTTTGGTGTGTGTGTCCCGGAGGTGTTTCCTGAAACGTTCTGCAAGTTGGCCATCTGACGACTGGAGGAAGAATACCTCATCTTCCGCCTTGGGAGATTAAGAGGAGACGGGATTGAAATTATGAGGGAAATAGATAGGGTAGTTACAAAGAAACCTTTCCCCTTGATGGGGGAATCAATGACCAGGGGAAGGGGTAGGAGGTTTACAGGAGATGTGTGGAAAATCTTTTCACTGGAGAAGGGTGGGAATCTACAACTCACTGCCTACAAGGCTGCTCGGGGCAGAAACCCTGATCATATTTAAGGAGTATTTAGATGTTCACTTGTGATAATAAGATATACAAGGCAGGGCCAAGTGGGAAAGGGGATTGGAAATAGTTAGGTGACAGAAAGCAACATCTAGGCCCACCGGACCTCAGACAGAGTAGACTTTTATTCTGATATAAGAAGCACAAGCAATTTCTTAGAAATACAGGAAGAGATTGTGAATGTGGTCAGACGGCTGGTACCTTGCACCTCCACCCCCCCCCCCAACTCCCATCCCCCTCCCTCCCATCACCCAAAAATGGCAGCATGGCAGGTAGAGCAATTGGAAAATACTTGCAGTTCATGGAGAGGAAATCAGCTCAAGGTCTTCAGAGACCTTGGATTGTCTTTGTGAATTGTGGCCCACAAGTACCTGTGATTATATTTGCTTCACAGAGATAACTGTGATCAATCTGTCAATGTGTCAAGACTGTTTGTGACCAGGATCTGTGTCCCACATGCAGTTAGATGCTGTATGCATTTCACATGCAGGTTACTATGATTACAGATGTCTTCATCTTGTACTGTGTACTGACTAATGCAATTTCCCCTCGAAGGTCCTCCTATCACTCACAAGTAGAGACTGTGTGCTCAAACAGGAAAAAAGAACACATTTTCTCCATCCGCTCCAGGTGTGTTGGCAGCCATTTTACATTTCCAGTGCACATTGGTGGTTCACATGAGGATAGAAAGGAATAAAGGGTACACTTTGCAGAGTGATCCCATTAGTTCTGAGCTTCCATACATTCCTATCCATTTAACTCCTTACCTCCCCAGGTGTATTGCTACCAGGGACACCATCACACAAACTGTCTAAAGAACTACAACAGAAACTGAAACACCTAATCAGCGGATCCAGACACTCTATACAGTCAACACAGAAATTCTTGGACATCATCAGCAATATAAACATAGACAAGGAAGAAACAATGGTCTCATTCGATGTAACGGCACTGTTCAGCTCTATCGACAAAACTCTAGCCAGAGAAACAATAGCCAACCTGCTGGACATACAGAACAGACAACAGGACGTTGAACCTATCAACAAAGACTGCATACTCAAACTACTGGACCTGTGCCTCACAACACACTTCACATTCAACAACCAAATATATGAACAAATCAACGGCACACCCATGGGCTCACTCATCACTGGACTCATAGCAGAAGCTGTAATGCAAAGATTAGAACAAACAGTCTTACCGCAAATTCAACCCAAACTCTCGTTCAGATATGTGGATGACACCTTTATAATCATTAAAAACACAGAAATAGAAAATACACACCGGATCATCAACGCCACACTCACAGGAATCCGATTCATGAGAGGGGAAGAAAAGGACAACCAACTCCCATTCCTAGACGTGATAGTACAGAGAAAACCGAATGGAGAATTCACCACAAAGGTATACAGGAAAGCCACACACACAGACCAAATCCTGAACTAAGACAGCGACCACCCCAACACACACAAAAGAAGTTGCATCAAGACACTGTTCAAAAGGGCCACAACACACTGCAGCACACCAGAACTGCAAAAAGAGGAAGAAGAACACATATACAATATATTCGCCAAAAACGGATACCCGCGCAATTTCATCAACAGATGCCTAAGGGAAAGACAACAGAATGAGGACATGCCACAACCCAAAGGACGAGCCACATTACCATACATCAGGAGCATTTCTGAACTGACAGCCAGACTACTGCGACCACTAGGACTCATAACAGCACACAAACCAACAGCCACTCTCGGACACAACTCACCAGGACAAGGGACCCGATACCTAGCATGAGCAAAACCAACATAGTGTACAAAATCCCATGCAAGGACTGCACAAAACACTACATAGGACAAACAGGAAGACAGCTAACAACCCGCATCCATGAACACAACTAGCCATGAAACGACACGACCAGCTATCCTTAGTAGCTACACACACAGATGACAAGCAACATGAATTCGACTGGGACATCACTACTATTATAGGACAAGCCAAACAGAGAACAGCCAGGGAATTCCTAGAGGCATGGCCCTCATCCACAGATTCTATCAACAAACACATTGACCTGGACCCAATATACCAGCCACTGCAGCGGACCGCAACTGACAACCGGAAGCGGCAGAGACAAACCACTATAAATGCCGGAGGAAACAACACAGAAGCGCTTCACAGGAGGCTCCCAAGCATTGAGGATGTCACCTAGACAGGGGATGAAACATCTGCAACACAAATTCCCAGCTCAGCGAACAGAACCACAACAGATTGCTGTTATTGAAGCACTATGACCCTAAATACACAATATAATGATTAGGCTAGCTACATATATTTTATACATAGTGCACTGTGAAACCAAACCTGTAAAACGCACATGTGTTTATGCAAAAAATAATTTTCCTCCAGTTCAGAAATATCCCACCTTATATAATAATGAAAGTGATACTCAGGGAACTCGTAACATTCAAGAAAATGCTTGAAAGAGCTGCATTTGAGACTATCACAAAATATGTAGCAAGAAAATCACCATAATATATCTAGTACAAAAGCAACATCTGCATTTATCAGAAAATCAAAACTATTGCGGTCAATAAAATAAATAAAATCTACAGCAATTTCTGAATGGATGGACAAATACAGAAGAATACAGTGATTTATCAAAATCATCACCTCAATGAAAGAATTAACTAGCAACGCCACACTCACAGGAATCCGATTCATGAGAGAGGAAGAAAAGGACAACCAACTCCCATTCCTAGACGTGATAGTACAGAGAACGTTGATTACTAAATACAACAATCTTCCCGTCACACAATCAACCAAATAGATGTACAGATTACTGCATAGGCAATAACATGTTCTTTGACTACTCACACTAGGATAACTGATCCGTTTGTAAGCAATGTTGTAATAAAGAAAATTATGTGTAATTTGTACAGTTTTAGACTGTGTGTCTGTATTCATTCATCGGGAAAGTGCCTGATATAACTTCAATGATGTAACTTGCTTTTCTGTCTTCTTCAGCAGCATGATTATATAAAAAGCTTCAGTTCACAGACGGTTCAAAGTGAATCAAGGTAAGTTGTGCCTCGAGAAGGAACTGTCCTTCAAACCCTGTCCTGGGAAGTGACAGGAAAAGAAGCCATTATCACTTGAGAGGTGGGGGAGCTAATGAAACATTTGGTGAGAAGGTCAAACTCCCAAAGACAAAAGGATAAACTTTTGTATCCATTATGCCCCATCTGCCTCTGCTTTCAGGTACAGATGGGGTACGCCAGATTGTAAACTTGAAAATTGTGTATAAAGTGGGTATTAAATTGTATTCAAGTGGTGGGCATTAATTGGGGATTCACTTGTGTTCTATAATAGGAATGGGCAGAAACTCTCTTGGTGGGGTTTGGAGGTAATAGCTTGTAATCTATGTCTCTGTAGAAGAACAAGTTTATTTCCATCATCATCGAGCTGCCCAAAGTGCAAGGTGTTGGCAGAACCTCTTTACCTTTATATGTTAAGGCTTTTTGGCACGTCTTGTTTCCATCATCTTTGATTTTTGAACTTAAATGGTGTAAGATTATAAGAATATAAAAAAAAAGAAGCATTAGGAGGTTATTTGGCCCCTCAAAACTGTCCTGCCATTCAACAAGATCACACCTGATTTGCTGCAGGCTCCAATTCCTCTTTCAGCGCAGCCATCCCCTGGTACTTCAGACAGTCAATCTATCCTCTCTGTAAATACCTCCAGTGATCTAGCCCCTACAACACTCTGGGCTAGGGAATTCCAAACTTCCTCAACGGTCTGGACGAAGAGATTAATTCACACCCTCAGTTTTAAATGAGTGTGCCTTATACGGACCTTCGGACATAGGTCCATTCGAGGAAACTGTTGTTTCAGAAGCGACTGACTCCATTTTCTCCTCTGCTTGTTACGACATTGCTTATCTCACTAGAGAAACACAAGCTCCTTCATGCTCACTCTGTCTCACAGCAATGCTAACTCATTGTACACTCCTTCCAGTACGTTAGTGATACTGACTCACTGCACACTCCCCCCAGTCTGTTACACAGTGATACTGACTCTCTGCACACTCCCCCCAGTCTGTTACACAGTGATACTGACTCTCTATGCACTCCACCCAGTCTGTTACACTGAGATACTGACTCACTGCGCACTCCTCCCAGTCTGTTACACAGCGATACTGACTCACTGCACACTCCTCCCAGTCTGTTACACAGTGATACTGACTCACTGCGCACTCCTCCCAGTCTGTTACACTGAGATACTGACTCACTGCACACTCCCCCCAGTCTGTTACACAGTGATACTGACTCTCTGCACACTCCCCCCAGTCTGTTACACAGTGATACTGACTCTCTATGCACTCCACCCAGTCTGTTACACTGAGATACTGACTCACTGCGCACTCCTCCCAGTCTGTTACACAGCGATACTGACTCACTGCACACTCCTCCCAGTCTGTTACACAGTGATACTGACTCACTGCGCACTCCTCCCAGTCTGTTACACTGAGATACTGACTCACTGCACACTCCCCCCAGTCTGTTACACGGAGATACTGACTCACTGCACACTCCTCCCAATCTGTTACATAGCGATACTGACTCACTGCACACTCCTCCCAGTCTGTTACACTGAGATACTGACACATTGCAAACTCCTCCCCGGTCTGTTACACAGTGTTACTGACTCACTGCACACTCCCCCCAGACTGTTACACAGTGATACTGACTCTCTGCGCACTCCTCCCAGTCTGTTACACAGTGATACTGACTCACTGCGCACTCCTCCCAGTCTGTTACACAGTGATACTGACTCACTGCACACTCCTCCCAGTCTGTTACACAGTGATACTGACTCACTGCACACTCCTCCCAGTCTGTTACACAGTGATACTGACTCACCGCACACTCCTCCCAGTCTGTTACACTGAGATACTGACTCACTGCACACTCCTCGCAGTCTGTTACACTGAGATACTGACTCACTGCACACACCTCCCAGTCTGTTACACAGTGATACTGACTCACCGCACACTCCTCCCAGTCTGTTACACTGAGATACTGACTCACTGCACACACCTCCCAGTCTGTTACACTGAGATACTGACTCACTGCGCACTCCTCCCAGTCTGTTACACAGCGATACTGACTCATTGCACACCCCCCACAGTCTGTTACACAGCGAGACTGACTCACCGCACACTCCTCCCAGTCTGTTACACAGTGATACTGACTCACCGCACACTCCTCCCAGTCTGTTACACTGAGATACTGACTCACCGCACACACCTCCCAGTCTGTTACACTGAGATACTGACTCACCGCACACTCCTCCCAGCCTGTTACACAGTGATACTGACTCACCGCACACTCCTCCCAGTCTGTTACACAGTGATACTGACTCACCGCACACTCCTCCCAGTCTGTTACACTGAGATACTGACTCACTGCACACTCCTCCCAGTCTGTTACACTGAGATACTGACTCACCGCACACTCCTCCCAGTCTGTTACACTGAGATACTGACTCACCGCACACTCCTCCCAGTCTGTTACACAGTGATACTGACTCACCGCACACTCCTCCCAGTCTGTTACACAGTGATACTGACTCACCGCACACTCCTCCCAGTCTGTTACACTGAGATACTGACTCACTGCACACTCCTCCCAGTCTGTTACACTGAGATACTGACTCACTGCACACTCCTCCCAATCTGTTACACAGTGTTACTGACTCACTGCGCACTCCTCCCAGTCTGTTACACAGTGATACTGACTCTCTATGCACTCCTCCCAGTCTGTTACACTGAGATACTGACTCACTGCACACTCCTCCCAGTCTGTTACACAGTGTTACTGACTCACTGCGCACTCCTCCCAGTCTGTTACACAGTGATACTGACTCTCTATGCACTCCTCCCAGTCTGTTACACTGAGATACTGACTCACTGCACACTCCTCCCAATCTGTTACATAGCGATACTGACTCATTGCAAACTCCTCCCAGTCTGTTACACAGTGTTACTGACACACTGCACACTCCTCCCAGTCTGTTTCACAGTGATACTGACTCACTGCACACTCCCCCCAGACTGTTACACAGTGATACTGACTCTCTGCGCACTCCTCCCAGTCTGTTACACAGTGATACTGACTCACTGCGCACTCCTCCCAGTCTGTTACACAGTGATACTGACTCACCGCACACTCCTCCCAGTCTGTTACACAGTGATACTGACTCACCGCACAATCCTCCCAGTCTGTTACACTGAGATACTGACTCACTGCACACACCTCCCAGTCTGTTACACTGAGATACTGACTCACCGCACACTCCTCCCAGTCTGTTACACAGTGATACTGACTCACTGCACACTCCCCCCAGACTGTTACACAGTGATACTGACTCTCTGCGCACTCCTCCCAGTCTGTTACAAAGTGATACTGACTCTCTATGCACTCCTCCCAGTCTGTTACACTGAGATACTGACTCACTGCACACTCCTCCCAGTCTGTTACACAGCGAAACTGACTCATTGCACACCCCCCCCAGTCTGTTACACAGTGATACTGACTCACTGCGCACTCCTCCCAGTCTGTTACACAGTGATACTGACTCTCTATGCACTCCTCCCAGTCTGTTACACTGAGATACTGACTCACTGCACACATCTCCCATTCTGTTACACAGTGATACTGACTCACTGCACACTCCTCCCAGTCTGTTACACAGTGATACTGACTCACCGCACAATCCTCCCAGTCTGTTACACTGAGATACTGACTCACTGCACACACCTCCCAGTCTGTTACACTGAGATACTGACTCACTGCACACTCCCCCCAGTCTGTTACACGGAGATACTGACTCACTGCACACTCCTCCCAATCTGTTACATAGCGATACTGACTCACTGCACACTCCTCCCAGTCTGTTACACTGAGATACTGACACATTGCAAACTCCTCCCCGGTCTGTTACACAGTGTTACTGACTCACTGCACACTCCCCCCAGACTGTTACACAGTGATACTGACTCTCTGCGCACTCCTCCCAGTCTGTTACACAGTGATACTGACTCACTGCGCACTCCTCCCAGTCTGTTACACAGTGATACTGACTCACTGCACACTCCTCCCAGTCTGTTACACAGTGATACTGACTCACTGCACACTCCTCCCAGTCTGTTACACAGTGATACTGACTCACCGCACACTCCTCCCAGTCTGTTACACTGAGATACTGACTCACTGCACACTCCTCGCAGTCTGTTACACTGAGATACTGACTCACTGCACACACCTCCCAGTCTGTTACACAGTGATACTGACTCACCGCACACTCCTCCCAGTCTGTTACACTGAGATACTGACTCACTGCACACACCTCCCAGTCTGTTACACTGAGATACTGACTCACTGCGCACTCCTCCCAGTCTGTTACACAGCGATACTGACTCATTGCACACCCCCCACAGTCTGTTACACAGCGAGACTGACTCACCGCACACTCCTCCCAGTCTGTTACACAGTGATACTGACTCACCGCACACTCCTCCCAGTCTGTTACACTGAGATACTGACTCACCGCACACACCTCCCAGTCTGTTACACTGAGATACTGACTCACCGCACACTCCTCCCAGCCTGTTACACAGTGATACTGACTCACCGCACACTCCTCCCAGTCTGTTACACAGTGATACTGACTCACCGCACACTCCTCCCAGTCTGTTACACTGAGATACTGACTCACTGCACACTCCTCCCAGTCTGTTACACTGAGATACTGACTCACCGCACACTCCTCCCAGTCTGTTACACTGAGATACTGACTCACCGCACACTCCTCCCAGTCTGTTACACAGTGATACTGACTCACCGCACACTCCTCCCAGTCTGTTACACAGTGATACTGACTCACCGCACACTCCTCCCAGTCTGTTACACTGAGATACTGACTCACTGCACACTCCTCCCAGTCTGTTACACTGAGATACTGACTCACTGCACACTCCTCCCAATCTGTTACACAGTGTTACTGACTCACTGCGCACTCCTCCCAGTCTGTTACACAGTGATACTGACTCTCTATGCACTCCTCCCAGTCTGTTACACTGAGATACTGACTCACTGCACACTCCTCCCAGTCTGTTACACAGTGTTACTGACTCACTGCGCACTCCTCCCAGTCTGTTACACAGTGATACTGACTCTCTATGCACTCCTCCCAGTCTGTTACACTGAGATACTGACTCACTGCACACTCCTCCCAATCTGTTACATAGCGATACTGACTCATTGCAAACTCCTCCCAGTCTGTTACACAGTGTTACTGACACACTGCACACTCCTCCCAGTCTGTTTCACAGTGATACTGACTCACTGCACACTCCCCCCAGACTGTTACACAGTGATACTGACTCTCTGCGCACTCCTCCCAGTCTGTTACACAGTGATACTGACTCACTGCGCACTCCTCCCAGTCTGTTACACAGTGATACTGACTCACCGCACACTCCTCCCAGTCTGTTACACAGTGATACTGACTCACCGCACAATCCTCCCAGTCTGTTACACTGAGATACTGACTCACTGCACACACCTCCCAGTCTGTTACACTGAGATACTGACTCACCGCACACTCCTCCCAGTCTGTTACACAGTGATACTGACTCACTGCACACTCCCCCCAGACTGTTACACAGTGATACTGACTCTCTGCGCACTCCTCCCAGTCTGTTACAAAGTGATACTGACTCTCTATGCACTCCTCCCAGTCTGTTACACTGAGATACTGACTCACTGCACACTCCTCCCAGTCTGTTACACAGCGAAACTGACTCATTGCACACCCCCCCCAGTCTGTTACACAGTGATACTGACTCACTGCGCACTCCTCCCAGTCTGTTACACAGTGATACTGACTCTCTATGCACTCCTCCCAGTCTGTTACACTGAGATACTGACTCACTGCACACATCTCCCATTCTGTTACACAGTGATACTGACTCACTGCACACTCCTCCCAGTCTGTTACACAGTGATACTGACTCACCGCACAATCCTCCCAGTCTGTTACACTGAGATACTGACTCACTGCACACACCTCCCAGTCTGTTACACTGAGATACTGACTCACCGCACACTCCTCCCAGTCTGTTACACAGTGATACTGACTCTCTGCGCACTCCTCCCAGTCTGTTACACAGTGATACTGACACTCTATGCACTCCTCCCAGTCTGTTAGACTGAGATACTGACTCACTGCACACTCCTCCCAGTCTGTTACACAGCGAAACTGACTCATTGCACACCCCCCCCCAGTCTGTTACACAGTGATACTGACTCTCTGCGCACTCCTCCCAGTCTGTTACACAGTGATACTGACTCTCTATGCACTCCTCCCAGTCTGTTACACTGAGATACTGACTCACTGCACACATGTCCCATTCTGTTACACAGTGATACTGACTCATTGCAAACTCCTCCCAGTCTGTTACACAGTGTTACTGACACACTGCACACTCCTCCCAGTCTGTTTCACAGTGATACTGACTCACTGCACACTCCCCCCAGACTGTTACACAGTGATACTGACTCTCTGCGCACTCCTCCCAGTCTGTTACACAGTGATACTGACTCACTGCGCACTCCTCCCAGTCTGTTACACAGTGATACTGACTCTCTATGCACTCCTCCCAGTCTGTTACACAGTGATACTGACTCACTGCACACTCCTCCCAGTCTGTTACACAGTGATACTGACTCACCGCACACTCCTCCCAGTCTGTTACACAGTGATACTGACTCACCGCACAATCCTCCCAGTCTGTTACACTGAGATACTGACTCACTGCACACACCTCCCAGTCTGTTACACTGAGATACTGACTCACCGCACACTCCTCCCAGTCTGTTACACAGTGATACTGACTCACTGCACACTCCCCCCAGACTGTTACACAGTGATACTGACTCACCGCACAATCCTCCCAGTCTGTTACACTGAGCTACTGACTCACTGCACACACCTCCCAGTCTGTTACACTGAGATACTGACTCACCGCACACTCCTCCCAGTCTGTTACACAGTGATACTGACTCACCGCACTCTCCTCCCAGTCTGTTACACAGTGATACTGACTCACCGCACACTCCTCCCAGTCTGTTACACTGAGATACTGACTCACTGCACACCCCCCCCCCCAGACTGTTACACAGTGATACTGACTCACCGCACAATCCTCCCAGTCTGTTACACTGAGCTACTGACTCACTGCACACACCTCCCAGTCTGTTACACTGAGATACTGACTCACCGCACACTCCTCCCAGTCTGTTACACAGTGATACTGACTCACCGCACTCTCCTCCCAGTCTGTTACACAGTGATACTGACTCACCGCACACTCCTCCCAGTCTGTTACACTGAGATACTGACTCACTGCACACCCCCCCCCCAGTCTGTTACACAGTGATACTGACTCACCGCACACTCCTCCCAGTTTGTTACACAGTGATACTGACACACTGCACACTCCTCCCAGTCTGTTACACAGCGATACTGACTCACCGCACACTCCTCCCAGTCTGTTACACAGTGATACTGACTCACTGCACACTCCTCCCAGTCTGTTACACTGAGATACTGACTCACTGTACACTCCTCCCAGTCTGTTACACTGAGATACTGACTCACTGCACACTCCTCCCAATCTGTTACATAGCGATACTGACTCACTGCACACTCCTCCCAGTCTGTTACACTGAGATACTGACTCATTGCAAACTCCTCCCCGGTCTGTTACACAGTGTTACTGACACACTGCACAGTCCTCCCAGTCTGTTTCACAGTGATACTGACTCACCGCACACTCCTCCCAGACTGTTACACAGTGATACTGACTCACCGCACACTCCTCCCAGTCTGTTACACTGAGATACTGACTCACTGCACACCCCCCCCCCAGTCTGTTACACAGTGATACTGACTCACCGCACACTCCTCCCAGTTTGTTACACAGTGATACTGACACACTGCACACTCCTCCCAGTCTGTTACACAGCGATACTGACTCACCGCACACTCCTCCCAGTCTGTTACACAGTGATACTGACTCACTGCACACTCCTCCCAGTCCGTTACACTGAGATACTGACTCACTGTACACTCCTCCCAGTCTGTTACACTGAGATACTGACTCACTGCACACTCCTCCCAATCTGTTACATAGCGATACTGACTCACTGCACACTCCTCCCAGTCTGTTACACTGAGATACTGACTCATTGCAAACTCCTCCCCGGTCTGTTACACAGTGTTACTGACACACTGCACACTCCTCCCAGTCTGTTTCACAGTGATACTGACTCACCGCACACTCCTCCCAGACTGTTACACAGTGATACTGACTCTCTGCGCACTCCTCCCAGTCTGTTACACAGTGATACTGACTCACTGCGCACTCCTCCCAGTCTGTTACACAGTGATACTGACTCACCGCACTCTCCTCCCAGTCTGTTACACAGTGATACTGACTCACCGCACACCCCCCCCAGTCTGTTACACTGAGATACTGACTCACCACACACTCCTCCCAGTCTGTTACACTGAGATACTGACTCACTGCACACTCCCCCCAGTCTGTTACACTGAGATACTGACTCACTGCACACTCCCCCCAGTCTGTTACACTGAGATACTGACTCACCGCACTCTCCTCCCAGTCTGTTACACAGTGATACTGACTCACCGCACACTCCCCCCAGTCTGTTACACTGAGATACTGACTCACTGCACACTCCTCCCAGTCTGTTACAAAGCGATACTGACTCACCGCACACTCCTCCCAGTCTGTTACACTGAGATACTGACTCACTGCACACTCCTCCCAGTCTGTTACACTGAGATACTGACTCACTGCACACTCCTCACAGTCTGTTACACAGTGATACTGACTCACTGTACACATCTCCCATTCTGTTACACAGTGATACTGACTCACCGCACACTCCTCCCAGTCTGTTACACAGCGATACTGACTCACTGCACACTCCTCCCAGTCTGTTACACAGTGATACTGACTCACCGCACACTCCTCCCAGTCTGTTACACTGAGATACTGACTCACCGCACACTCCTCCCAGTCTGTTACACAGTGAAACTGACTCATTGCACACCACCCCCCAGTCTTTTACACAGCGAGACTGACTCACTGCACACATCTCCCATTCTGTTACACAGTGATACTGACTCACTGCACACTCCTCCCAGTCTGTTACACAGTGATACTGACTCACCGCACACTCCTCCCAGTCTGTTACACAGTGATACTGACTCACCGCACACTCCTCCCAGTCTGTTACACTGAGATACTGACTCACCGCACACTCCTCCCAGTCTGTTACACTGAGATACTGACTCACCGCACACTCCTCCCAGTCTGTTACACAGTGATACTGACTCACTGCACACTCCTCCCAGTCTGTTACACAGTGATACTGACTCACTGCACACTCCTCCCAGTCTGTTACACTGAGATACTGACTCACTGCACACTCCTCCCAGTCTGTTACACTGAGATACTGACTCACTGCACACTCCTCCCAGTCTGTTACACAGTGATACTGACTCACTGTACACACCTCCCAGTCTGTTACACAGTGATACTGACTCAGCGCACACTCCTCCCAGTCTGTTACACTGAGATACTGACTCACCGCACACTCCCCCCAGTCTGTTATACTGTGATACTGACTCACCGCACACTCCTCCCAGTCTGTTACACTGAGATACTGACTCACCGCACACTCCTCCCAGTCTGTTACACAGCGGTACTGCCTCACTGCACACTCCTCCCAGTCTGTTACACAGCGATACTGACTCACTGCACACACCTCCCCGTCTGTTACACAGTGATACTGACTCACTGCACACTCCTCCCAGTCTGTTACACAGTGAAACTGACTCATTGCACACCACCCCCCAGTCTTTTACACAGCGAGACTGACTCACTGCACACTCCTCCCATTCTGTTACACAGTGATACTGACTCACTGCACACTCCTCCCAGTCTGTTACACAGTGATACTGACTCACTGCACACTCCTCCCAGTCTGTTACACTGAGATACTGACTCACCGCACACTCCTCCCAGTCTGTTACACTGAGATACTGATTCACCGCACACTCCTCCCAGTCTGTTACACAGTGATACTGACTCACTGCACACTCCTCCCTGTCTGTTACACAGTGATACTGCCTCACTGCACACTCCCCCCAGTCTGTTACACAGTGATACTCACTGCACACACCTCCCAGTCTGTTACACAGTGAAACTGACTCACTGCACACACCTCCCAGTCTGTTACACAGTGATACTGACTCACCGCACACTCCTCCCAGTCTGTTACACTGAGATATTGACTCACCGCACTCTCCTCCCAGTCTGTTACACTGAGATACTGACTCACTGCACACTCTTCCCAGTCTGTTACACTGAGATACTGACTCACTGCACACTCCTCCCAGTCTGTTACACAGTGATACTGACTCAGCGCACACTCCTCCCAGTCTGTTACACTGAGATACTGACTCATTGCAAACTCCTCCCCGGTCTGTTACACAGCGATACTGACTCACTGCATGCTCCTCCCAGTCTGTTACACAGTGTTACTGACACACTGCACACTCCTCCCAGTCTGTTTCACAGTGATGCTGACACACTCCTCCCAGTCTGTTACACAGTGATACTGACTCACCACACACTCCTCCCAGTCTGTTTCACAGTGATACTGACACACTGCACACTCCTCCCAGTCTGTTTCACAGTGATACTGACTCACTGCACACACACCCCAGTCTGTTACACAGTGATACTGACTCACCGCACACTCCTCCCAGTCTGTTTCACAGTGATACTGACACACTCCTCCCAGTCTGTTACACAGTGATACTGACTCACTGCACACACACCCCAGTCTGTTACACAGTGATACTGACACACTCCTCCCAGTCTGTTACACAGTGATACTGACTCACCGCACACTCCTCCCAGTCTGTTACACTGAGATACTGACTCACCGCACACTCCTCCCAGTCTGTTACACAGTGATACTGACTCACTGCACACTCCTCCCAGTCTGTTACACAGTGATACTGACTCACTGCACACTCCTCCCAGTCTGTTACACTGAGATACTGACTCACTGCACACTCCTCCCAGTCTGTTACACTGAGATACTGACTCACTGCACACTCCTCCCAGTCTGTTACACAGTGATACTGACTCACTGTACACACCTCCCAGTCTGTTACACAGTGATACTGACTCAGCGCACACTCCTCCCAGTCTGTTACACTGAGATACTGACTCACCGCACACTCCCCCCAGTCTGTTATACTGTGATACTGACTCACCGCACACTCCTCCCAGTCTGTTACACTGAGATACTGACTCACCGCACACTCCTCCCAGTCTGTTACACAGCGGTACTGCCTCACTGCACACTCCTCCCAGTCTGTTACACAGCGATACTGACTCACTGCACACACCTCCCCGTCTGTTACACAGTGATACTGACTCACTGCACACTCCTCCCAGTCTGTTACACAGTGAAACTGACTCATTGCACACCACCCCCCAGTCTTTTACACAGCGAGACTGACTCACTGCACACTCCTCCCATTCTGTTACACAGTGATACTGACTCACTGCACACTCCTCCCAGTCTGTTACACAGTGATACTGACTCACTGCACACTCCTCCCAGTCTGTTACACTGAGATACTGACTCACCGCACACTCCTCCCAGTCTGTTACACTGAGATACTGATTCACCGCACACTCCTCCCAGTCTGTTACACAGTGATACTGACTCACTGCACACTCCTCCCTGTCTGTTACACAGTGATACTGCCTCACTGCACACTCCCCCCAGTCTGTTACACAGTGATACTCACTGCACACACCTCCCAGTCTGTTACACAGTGAAACTGACTCACTGCACACACCTCCCAGTCTGTTACACAGTGATACTGACTCACCGCACACTCCTCCCAGTCTGTTACACTGAGATATTGACTCACCGCACTCTCCTCCCAGTCTGTTACACTGAGATACTGACTCACTGCACACTCTTCCCAGTCTGTTACACTGAGATACTGACTCACTGCACACTCCTCCCAGTCTGTTACACAGTGATACTGACTCAGCGCACACTCCTCCCAGTCTGTTACACTGAGATACTGACTCATTGCAAACTCCTCCCCGGTCTGTTACACAGCGATACTGACTCACTGCATGCTCCTCCCAGTCTGTTACACAGTGTTACTGACACACTGCACACTCCTCCCAGTCTGTTTCACAGTGATGCTGACACACTCCTCCCAGTCTGTTACACAGTGATACTGACTCACCACACACTCCTCCCAGTCTGTTTCACAGTGATACTGACACACTGCACACTCCTCCCAGTCTGTTTCACAGTGATACTGACTCACTGCACACACACCCCAGTCTGTTACACAGTGATACTGACTCACCGCACACTCCTCCCAGTCTGTTTCACAGTGATACTGACACACTCCTCCCAGTCTGTTACACAGTGATACTGACTCACTGCACACACACCCCAGTCTGTTACACAGTGATACTGACACACTCCTCCCAGTCTGTTACACAGTGATACTGACTCACTGCACACTCCTCCCTGTCTGTTACACAGTGATACTGACTCACTGCACACTCCTCCCAGTCTGTTACACAGTGATACTGACTCACTGCACACTCCTCCCAGTCTGTTACACAGTGATACTGACTCACTGCACACTCCTCCCAGTCTGTTACACAGTGATACTGACTCACTGACACACTCCTCCCTGTCTGTTACACAGTGATACTGACTCACTGACACACTCCTCCCTGTCTGTTACACAGTGATACTGACTCACTGCACACTCCTCCCAGTCTGTTACACAGTGATACTGACTCACTGCACACTCCTCCCAGTCTGTTACACTGAGATACTGACACACTGCACACTCCTCCCAATCTGTTACAGTGATACTGACTCACTGCACACTCCTCCCAGTCTGTTACACAGTGATACTGACTCACTGCACACTCCTCCCAGTCTGTTACACAGTGATACTGACTCACCGCACACTCCTCCCAGTCTGTTACACTGAGATACTGACACACTGCACACTCCTCCCAGTCTGTTACACAGTGATACTGACTCACTGCACACTCCTCCCAGTCTGTTACACAGTGATACTGACTCACCGCACACTCCTCCCAGTCTGTTACACTGAGATACTGACTCACCACACACTCCTCCCAGTCTGTTACACAGTGATACTGACTCACCGCACACTCCTCCCAGTCTGTTACACAGCGAGACTGACTCACCGCACACTCCTCCCAATCTGTTACACTGTGATACTGACTCACTGCACACTCCTCCCAGTCTGTTACACAGTGATACTGACTCACTGCACACTCCTCCCAGTCTGTTACACTGTGATACTGACTCACTGCACACTCCTCCCAATCTGTTACACTGAGATACTGACTCACTGCACACTCCTCCCAGTCTGTTTCACAGTGATACTGACACACTCCTCCCAGTCTGTTTCACAGTGATACTGACACACTCCTCCCAGTCTGTTTCACAGTGTTACTGACTCACCGCACACTCCTCCCAGTCTGTTACACAGTGATACTGACTCACTGCACACTCCTCCCAGTCTGTTACACAGTGTTACTGACACACTCCTCCCAGTCTGTTACACAGTGTTACTGACCTGCTACGCTTTCCTCCCCACCTTCTTGTTTCCCACTCCTTCGGTCACCATCACTCAATCTTTGTTTCTTTGACTGGTCAGAGAATTATGCCTTGGTCAGGCACTATTGGAGCAGGGGGTATACATTGATGATGAAGAAGTGTTGCACATTACTCTCACTCTGACCAGCAGCAGCTCAGATAGTGATTACTGCCTCTAATTCCTCGGCTTGTTAAGAGAAGGAATTTTCACACGGTGACACACTGGGCACTGGTACTCTGCAGCCATGAGTACCAAGCATGGTTTTGTGCTCTCCTATTGGAAATTAAACTCACTGCCGTGGACTCAGATCAGGATCTTGATGGGCTGGACCAACAAGGCAAGGTCAATGGGTACTCACTGAAATACTTGGCTATCTGATATCTAGCTGGTGGTTGATGTCAGTGATTGGCACCAAACAGGCTTTGTGCAGAGATGGATCCCCATCCTCTCCAGTGTGTAAGTGATAGACCACTCAATATGAGCACTGAAGGCCTGTGTGATGGAGTTTGTCTGGCTGATAGATCAACTTACCTCGTACAGGAGGAGATCCTGCTGATGAGGGCTCATTAATAATAAGCCAATGATGCTCAAGGTGGAAGTGGAAACGTTAATCACCTGTAGTTTCCTGTGTTTGTTAGAGAAGCTGGAATGGGTTGAGGTGGTCTGTTGTGGAGGCTGGAATGGGTTGAGGTGGTCTGTTGGAGAGTCTGGAATGGGTTGTGGTGGTCTGATGGAGAGGCTGGAATGGGTTGAGGTGGTCTGTTGGAGAAGCTGGAATGGGCTGATGTGGTCTGTTGGAGAAGCTGGAATGGGTTGATGTGGTCCGTTGGAGAGTCTGGAATGGGTTGTGGTGGTCTGATGGAGAGGCTGGAATGGGTTGAGGTGGTCTGTTGTGGAGGCTGGAATGGGTTGATGTGGTCTGTTGGAGAGGCTGGAATGGGCTGTGGTGGTCTGTTGTGGAGTCTGGAATGGGTTGATGTGGTCTGTTGGAGAGTTTGGAATGAGTTGTGGTGGTCTGTTGGAGAGTCTGGAATGAGTTGTGGTGGTCTGTTGTGGAGGCTGGAATGGGTTGTGGTGGTCTGTTGGAGAGGCTGGAATGGGTTGATGTGGTCTGTTGGAGAGTCTGGAATGAGTTGTGGTGGTCTGATGGAGAGTCTGGAATGAGTTGTGGTGGTCTGATGGAGAGTCTGGAATGGGTTGAGGTGGTCTGTTGGAGAGATTGGAATGGGTTGTGGTGGTCTGTTGGAGAGTCTGGAATGGGTTGAGGTGGTCTGTTGGAGAAGCTGGAATGGGTTGATGTGGTCTGTTGGAGAGTCTGGAATGAGTTGTGGTGGTCTGATGGAGAGTCTGGAATGGGTTGAGGTGTCTGTTGGAGAGATTGGAATGGGTTGTGGTGGTCTGTTGGAGAGTCTGGAATGGGTTGAGGTGGTCTGTTGGAGAAGCTGGAATGGGTTGTGGTGGTCTGTTGGAGAGTCTGGAATGGGTTGTGGTGGTCTGTTGTGGAGGCTGGAATGGGTTGAGCTTGTTTATTGGAGGGGGTGGAATGTGTTGAGGTTGTCATCATTGAATGAGTGCAATGCTTTCCAATCTTGATTCATTTTAAAGTTGCTCAAGCAACTTTTAAAGTTATACAAGCAACATCACTTGGCACCATCTATTCAGCTCTCTTTCTATTTCGACCCCCAGTGCAATGGAGCAAGAGATCTGAAAATGGTTAGAACGATCACTTGCTGCAGCAATGGTGGCAATACATGAAGGTTCCGTCAAGTTCTCCTCTACTGACAGAGATGATGCTGTCAGTGGCCCCCTCTAAGGTTTGCTTGTGAGTGGGGAGGCTGCAGTGAGCACATCCAGAATGAAGCAGGAGCAGCAAATACATTGTTCCTCACTAGGTTTGAATGAAGGGAAATTGCTTCCTGAAAACTCTGCTTAGACGTGGCTCCTGTCTCAGATTGGTTCTGTCCCGGCTCCTAGCTCCTCTTTGACCAGTTGGTCCTTCTCTATATCACCTGAACGTATTTTTTTATTGACTCATCAGGTGAGGGTGTCACTGGCCAGGCCAGCATTGATTGTCCATCCCTAATTGTCCAGAGCACAGTACAGATATTTCTGTGGGCTGGAGTCACATGTAGACCAAACCAAGTAAGGATAGCAGGTTCCTTCCCTGAAGGACATTGGGTTTTCCCAAGAACTGACAATGGACTTGTGGTCATCATTAGACTCTCCGTTCCAGATTTTTGTTGAACCCCATACCCCTGAACATTACCTGGATTACTAGTCACAATAATACCACTAGGCCAACGCTTCCCTATTCTGCTTGTGCTACAGGTTAACACAGATGTGAATTACCAGCCCAATGGCTGGAAACCTGAGCCAGGCAGACTCCTTGATTCCCAGACTGAGTCCTTGAACATCTGCCACATCACTTCCTGTAGTCTCCAGCGACTTTAAGAAATAGCACAAACCACCAAACGTGTTAGCAACAAAAATGTACTCTGAAGGAGCGTCACTGGACCTGAAATACTAACTCCGCTTTCTCTCCACGGATTCTGCCAGAACGGCTGAATTTTTCCAGCAATTTATGTTGTTGAAACATTTTAGCAATATCAATAATAAGCTGGACTCAGCAATTAGCAATTAATTTGAAAAATAGCATGGGACCACTTTAAATAGAGATGATTGGTGTCCTTTATATTGCTGAATGCATGTTTAGCTGTGTAAGACTAAGGCTGTAACAAAATGGAAATGCTGGTGTCAAATTAGCATGTAATACTAATGACATTAGTCTTATGGAGCAGATGGGGGCAGAATGGAAAAGTTGTAATGATAGGCTGGGAATTTGTTCTCCTGGAGAGTCAGTGGCTGAGGGGTGATCTTATAGAGATATTTATAAAATCACAAGGGGCATAGATAAGGTGAATAGTAACAGTCTTTTCCTTAGGGTGGGGGATTTCAAAACGAGAAGGCATACTTTTAAGGTGGGAGGAGGAAGATTTAAAAGTGACCTGAGGGGCAGGTTCACCACTCAAATGATGATTTGTGTGTGGAATGAGCTGCAGGAGGAAGGGATAAATGCAGATAAAGTTACAACATTTAAAAGGTATTTTGATAGTTACCTGATTAGGAAAAGTTTAGAGAGATATAAGCCAAATGCAGGGAAATGGGACTAGTTTAGTTTGGGAGACCAGCCTGACATGGACTGAAGGGTCTGTTTCCATGCTGTAACACCATATGACTCTATCAACTATTTAAAAAAAGGTTGACCTCATCTTTTGTCTCATTCTTTTTTCCAATAGAAGACCTATTTACCAAACTAAATAATGAGTGAATTTCTCTCCAGTTCTCTATTTGTCTTATGTAACTTCAATGTAAGAGTTGCAGAAACCATGGAGAACTGACATTTGCAGCATTTATACTGTTTATTCTGAAATTTCATCACTTCTGAACCCTATCCCCACTTTCCTCACCATTTTCTGTGCCTCTCCCTCATTCGGTCAGCCCAATAAGTCTCTTTCACAGTTTTCTGAAAGACTTTTCCAGACTTTCCCGCTTAAACAGAAATAACCTCCACTGGAATTGCAAAGAATATCAGTTTTATTCTAAGGAATGCTTTTATTTGAATAGTTTGGTTTGGCACTTGACAACTTCCTCCTTAAGTAACAAATACAAGAATTAGACCTTTTTCATTCAAAGCATCTTAGATTGAAATTTATAGCCAAACTGTCTAACCTGGTGCTGATACATTACTGATTTAACCTAGTGCAGAATGTAACGCTTATTCTGCCTGCCAAGCACAGATGTTCAATCTCAAAATTCAGACAGTAGGAACAAAATGAGAAAAACATATTGCAAACTGGCTGTAAATCAGATCTCTTAAAACACTTCACATTTTGAATTAAAACCATCATCTTAGATTTGAGAATAGCACCATTCAGTTTCTATTATCTGTGACATTAGGTCAATTTAAAAAAAAAATGAATGGACTTGGTGTCACTGGCTGGAATCAGCACTTATTGCCTATGAGTCTAGATTAGAGTGGTGCTGGAAAAGCACAGCAGGTCAGGCAGCATCCAAGGGGCAGAAAAATCGACGTTTTGGGCAAAAGGAAGGGCTTTTGCCCAAAACGTCGATTTTCCTGCTCCTTGGATGCTGCCTGACCGGCTGTGCTTTTCCAGCACCACTCTAATCTAGACTCTGATCTCCAGCATCAGCAGACCTCACTTTTGCTTAGTTGACTTATTGCCTGTCCCTAGTTGCCCTTGAGAAGGTGGGGCTGAGCTGCCTTCTTGAACCCCTGCAGACTCATAATGCCCAAGGGAGGGAACTCCAGGATTTTGACCCAGTGACACTGAAGGAACGGCGATATATTTCCAAGATAGGATGGTGAGTGGCTTGGAAGGGAACTTGCAGTTGGTGGTGTTCCCTTCTGGATGCTGGTAGAAGGTGCTGTCTAAGGATCTTTGATGAATTTGTGCCATGCATTGTCTAGATAGATTGGTGGTGAAAGTGAATGTTTGTTGGTGTGATGCTTTGTCCTGGGAGCTGCACCTATCTGGGCAAGTAGAATTATTCCATCACACTCCTAACTGGGCCTTGTAGATGGGAGTAAGGCTTGGGAAAGTCAGGCGGTGAGTTACTCCCTGCATTACTCCTAGCCTCTGATCTGCTCTTGTAGCCACAGTATTTACATGGCAAGTTTAGTTCAGCTTCTGGTCAATGGTAACACCCAGAATGTTGATAGCTAATGAATTTCAAGGGGAGATTCTCTCTTGTTGGAGATGGTTATTGCCCATACCTCGTGTGGCATGAATATTACCTACCACTTGCCAACTGCCGAGGCCTCAAGTGCTGTAATTTGGTCCTCAAACCTCTCTACTTCTCTCTCCACCTTGAACGCTTGCATCTTTCACCAACCTTTTGGTATCTGCCCTAACAGCTCATGTGCCAAATTTCCTTTGACAATGCTGTAGTGATTGTGACAGGATCAGCCAGGTGGACCACACAGATTATGAGTTCCTTAATTGGGGCTGGTAACCTGGTCCAATTGGGGAGCCCTGGCTGACAGATAGAAACTGGAGTCTCAGAGGTTCTGCTCACTCCAGGAGCTGCCTCTGAGCTAGCTGGGTCAGTGTCAGGTGCTAGGCAATGGAAATAATGGATGACTTGGTGATGGGATACCAGCGTCTGTGGAGTTATTACAAATGTGAACATAAAGCTCCTTCAGTGCTTTTGGACATTAAAGGATCAGCATAAAGATTATAGATTTTGTAACTTCTTTAATTTGATTAGCACTACCTTCTTTATAGATAGTTTCTATACCTATTTACTACAAGTGGAAAGCTGAATGTGTGATTAAATAATCTAGATTGTTCCTGTGCTCTCTGCTTTGTTTCCTAGCTACCTAATGCATGTCTGCTCTCTGATGGTTAACCTGATTGTTTGAAGACCTACCAGTCTGTTTTGTGACATTTAATATGTTTGAATATATTAATTGTTAAAACCCCCACATTTTTATAAAATGTAATTAAAATTTCAACTTTTAAAACAATGTCCAAATGTCAAAAAAATGAGTATCCTTTTAATCCACTTTTATGTACAGATGTACGTGGCAGTCACCAATAGTTATTAACTGCGTGGGCACAGACCGTTCAGTTTGGATTCTGCCAATGGCAGTGCTTTGTGCTGGATGGTGAGATAGGATAGGGAACATGAAATTTTCTGAAGGTCAGTGGGCATGCTATTCTTAATATGTGCTCATATGTCTCTGGCTTCATTTTCAGATGAAATATCACAAAAACAAAATGGAAAGGATTTGCAAACATTCAGTCATGTTGAAGCAACTCCAATGGGATAGTTGATTTTAATTTGGGTCTGCTTTTCATTGGTTTTGAATTGATAGCATTTCTGAGTTTTATACGCTGTTGAACAATGAAAAGCAGATACCAAGTCACAGTAGTAATTGCTAGTGTTAAATCCCTGACATCCACAAATACACATCCAATTCAAGTTCCTGATGTTAATGACTATCTACCCCACTCCAACAAAACCCATACTTGTTTTGCCTCAGCTCATCTGTCATGGAAACTTACATCCATGTCTCGAGGTGATTATTTACGAAGACTGTCCATCTCAACGTTTCCCCTTGCCTCAGGTTAAACACCCTCAGTTCTCTCTCTCTGAGGGAACAGCCCTTTGGTCCTGGTAAGACTATGGTGACTTTTAATTTTAACACTGTTGCTTCCAAACTTCTGTAAATATCTCCGACTGTTGATCTCCAGCTCAGTCCCTCATCTTGTTTTATTTTTGAGCTGATAAAGTATAGGTGCATCATCGTACCACAACCTTTAGCATCATCGCACTGTATGGCTAGTTAATTGTATTTGCTGAACCACTCCAAGTGGCATGTTACAAATTTGAAACCACTTCCAAACACACATTTAAAACAACACTTTGAATGGCTGAAATGCAAAATTGAAAGAAAAACTATCTGTTTAATACTGGTTCACACGGGACTTACCAACACAACAAACATTAGTGATATCAATTGCATTAAAACCATCAGTTACACTTCTGGAGAAAGGCTACTGGACTTGAAACATTAACTCTGTTTATTTATCCATGGATACTGACAGACCTACTGAGTTTCTGCAGCAATTCCTGTTTTATTTTGTTTCAGATTTCCAGCTTCTGCATTTTTTATTTTAGGTTATGTTTGTGACCTAGGCTGTCAAGATCCTAAGTAAAAAATGAGGTCTGCAGATGCTGGAGATCACAGCTGAAAATGTGTTGGTCAAAGAAACTTTGGATTCCTCTTTCAGAGCCTCTTCAGCTGGTTAAGAACTCTTTGACTAAACATGTGTCCTTATGTGTCTTGGTGGCTAAGTTTACTTTTGATTACATTGCTGGGAATTACTTTAATATTTCCCTGCTGTAAAATACTCTCAAGTTGATGTTACCACAATAATCAGATGACATGAAAACTGAATGGGAGTGAGGACTTTATTCAAATTTAATGCCAGTTTCTAAATGATTGAGCAGTTTCTTCTTAAGTTTTTGTTTGTTTGAAGGAAATACAGATAAAAAAAATACATGAATTGATTGTCTGGAGTTGGCCTGGGCTAGGGGGAGGGAGGAGGGGGGAATGTTTGTTCCCGGCCCTTCCGTCGGGGCTGCAGCAGCTGCGGCTGTGCCCGGACGGTTTGTGGCGGGGACAGGGCGGGTTTGCTGATGTGGGGGGGGTGGTGTCCGGGTGATTATGTTCCCCCGGGTCGGTCCCTCTGGCCTGTCACGATGCGCGGTTCCGTGTTGTCGGTGCTGAGCCGCTTCTCCCAGGAGTACGCGGCGGGGACGCCGCTCCGCCTCAAGCTGCTGGACTCCTACCTGCTGTACATGGCGCTGAGCGGCGTCGCGCAGTTCCTTTACTGCGCCCTGGTCGGAACCTTCCCGTTCAACTCCTTCCTGTCCGGGTTCATCGCCTGTGTCGGGGCGTTCGTGCTGGCAGGTGGGGGAGGGGCACCGGGGGGGGGCAGGTGGGGGAGGGGCACCGGGGGGGGGCACCGGGGGGGGCAGGTGGGGGAGGGGCACGGGGGGGCACCGGGGGGGGGCAGGTGGGGGAGGGGCACGGGGGGGGCAGGTGGGGGAGGGGCACGGGGGGGCACCGGGGGGGGCAGGTGGGGGAGGGGCACGGGGGGGCACCGGGGGGGGGCAGGTGGGGGAGGGGCACGGGGGGGCACCGGGGGGGGGCAGGTGGGGGAGGGGCACGGGGGGGCACCGGGGGGGGGGCAGGTGGGGGAGGGGCACGGGGGGGCACCGGGGGGGGGGGCAGGTGGGGGAGGGGCACGGGGGGGCACGGGGGGGGGGCAGGTGGGGGAGGGGCACCGGGGGGGAGGGGCACCGGGGGGGAGGTGGGGGCAGGTGGTGGAGGGGCACGGGGGGGGCGGGGGGGGCAGGTGGGGGAGGGGCACGGGGGGCACCAGGGGGGGGGCAACGGGGGGGCAGGTGGGGGAGTGGGGCACCGGGGGAGACACTGGGGAAGGGAAGTGTGCTGGGGCGGGGGGGAGACACGGGACAGGGTGGCGTGTGTGTGTGGGGGGGGGAAGAGAGACTGGGGAAGGGGGTTTTGTGGGGGGGGGAGACTGGGGAAGGGGGTTTTGTGGGGGGGGGAGACTGGGGAAGGGGGTTTTGTGGGGGGGGGGAGACTGGGGAAGGGGGTTTTGTGGGGGGGGGAGACTGGGGAAGGGGGTTTTGTGGGGGGGGAGACTGGAGACACTGGGGAAGGGTGTGTGTGGGGGGGGGAGAGACTGGGGAAGGGAGTGTGTGGGGGGGGGGGAGACTGGGGAAGGGGGTTTTGTGGGGGGGAGACTGGGGAAGGGGGTGGGGGGAGAGAGACTGGAGACGGGGGTTTTGTGGGGGGGGAGACTGGGGAAGGGGGTGGGGGGGAGAGACTGGAGACTGGGGAAGGGGTGGAGACACTGGGGAAGGGTGTGTGTGGGGGGGGGGGGAGACTGGGGAAGGGTGTGTGTGGGGGGGGGGGGAGACTGGGGAAGGGTGTGTGTGGGGGGGGGGGAGAGGGGAAGGGTGTGTGTGTGGGGGGGAGAGACTGGGGAAGGGTGTGTGTGGGGGGGGGAGAGACTGGGGAAGGGTGTGTGTGGGGGGGGGGAGAGACTGGGGAAGGGTGTGTGTGGGGGGGGGAGAGACTGGGGAAGGGTGTGTGTGGGGGGGGGAGAGACTGGGGAAGGGTGTGTGTGTGGGGGGGGGAGAGACTGGGGAAGGGTGTGTGTGGGGGGGGGAGAGACTGGGGATGGGTGTGTGTGGGGTGGGGGGGGAGACTGGGGAAGGGGGTTTTGTGGGGGGGGAGACTGGGGAAGGGGGTTGGGGGAGGGAGACTGGAGACGGGGGTTTTGTGGGGGGGGGAGACTGGGGAAGGGGGTGGGGGGAGAGAGACTGGAGACGGGGGTTTTGTGGGGGGGGAGACTGGGGAAGGGGGTTTTGTGGGGGGGGGAGACTGGGGAAGGGGGTTTTGTGGGGGGGGAGACTGGGGAAGGGGGTTTTGTGGGGGGGGGGAGACTGGGGAAGGGGGTTTTGTCGGGGGGGGAGACTGGGGAAGGGGGTTTTGTCGGGGGGGGAGACTGGGGAAGGGGGTTTTGTGGGGGGGGAGACTGGAGACGGGGGTTTTGTGGGGGGGGAGAGACTGGGGAAGGGAGTGTGTGGGGCGGGGAGAGAGACTGGGGATGGGTGTGTGTGGGGTGGGGGGGGAGACTGGGGAAGGGGGTTTTGTGGGGGGGAGACTGGGGAAGGGGGTTTTGTGGGGGGGAGACTGGGGAAGGGGGTTTTGTGGGGGGGGAGACTGGGGAAGGGGGTGGGGGGAGAGAGACTGGAGACTGGGGAAGGGGTGGAGACACTGGGGAAGGGTGTGTGTGGGGGGGGAGACTGGGGAAGGGTGTGTGTGGGGGGGGAGAGACTGGGGAAGGGTGTGTGTGGGGGGGGAGAGACTGGGGAAGGGTGTGTGTGGGGGGGGAGAGACTGGGGAAGGGTGTGTGTGGGGGTGGAGAGACTGGGGAAGGGTGTGTGTGGGGGGGGAGAGACTGGGGAAGGGAGTGTGTGGGGCGGGGAGAGAGACTGGGGATGGGTGTGTGTGGGGTGGGGGGAGAGACTGGGGATGGGTGTGTGTGGGGCGGGAGAGAGACTGGGGATGGGTGTGTGTGGGGTGGGGGGGAGAGACTGGGGAAGGGGGTGGGGGTCAGATTCAAGTTAGGTGAGAGGGTAGAGTGGGAGTGGAGTTCAGGAGAGACATTGTGGAGGGGTCAAAAGTGGCACTGATGGGTGATGTTTGATCTGTTATGAGGGCCGCCCTTCAAAGCATTGGGCTCCATAGGAACCCGAGTGAGGGATTATACTATTGTAGACCCCGTTGGAATGGGGGTTCAAATCCCAAAGAGGATAATGGTGTGGTGCGCGGACTTGGGAGGTACGTGTTCATTTGTTTTTTTTCACCCGATGTGGGCTTTGCTGGCTGGGCCATCATTTATTGCTCGTCCCCAGTTGCCCTTGTGGAGGTTAGCTGTCTTCTTGAACCGCTGCAGTTCATGTGTTGGAGGTTGATCTACAATGCCGTTACGGAGTCAATTTCAGGATTTTGACTCAGCGACAGTCCAGGAATGGGGATATATGGTCCGTTCTGTTATAACGGATGTTACTTCAAGCGAATTGGCTATAATGTGATTGATGAATTTTGACCATTATTTATAGAATGTAAACTTTCCTCACCTGTACTGTCTATAAAGTGATTCGAATTCCGTTGGTTTAAACGGTGCTGCTGTTATGGGATCACACAGCAACAGAACAATGGTGTTGTATCAGAACAGACTGGATTTTCAAGTCAGGATGGTGAGTGGCTTGGAGGGGATCTTGCAGGGTGGGTGTGTGTGTGTGTGTGTGTGTGTGTGTGTGTGTGTGTGTGTGTGTGTGTGTGGGCTGGGGCTGGGGTGTTCCTCTCCAAGCCACTCTGCTACCCTTGTCATTCCAGATGGGTTTAGGTGCAACAAGGATTAGAGACCTTGTCACCTGATTTCTGAGGTGGGGTGGGTGGGAGATGGTTCCTTCCTGGGTGGAAGTAAGCTGCCCTGAATTTGAGGTTTAAGACCAGGTAATTATGTCCTGGTGTTATGTGGTTGAATTGATGATGACTCAGTGAACGGATTTAATTTTCATCAGTTGAAACTTTACCCAGGACCATCATTGATAACTCTTCTTACCTTTGGTATTGAATGCCTCTGACGAAATAAGTACCTGCATTCTTCATACAGTTGGTCCTCACTTAGAATTGTGTTCATAAGAATTACTATTGTTAAATGAATGACTTAAAAACAATTCACCTCTTCTCATTAAAACCAATATTGGTTCTACAGGCTCTCTCATATAAACCATACATGAACATATAAATGAGGAGCAAGAAAAGGCCATTGCAGCCCTTGAGCAATGTTCTATCTGTGTTGTGCAACACTGGGAAGCTCCCTGTATATCAAAGCTGCTGTCACACAAGGACCTTGGAGATCCTTGTAGCAGCAAGACACATACAAGGGAACAGTGACTGTGAGCCTGCTCTGTGATCACAATAAGATCTGATCTGATTGTAATCACAAAGTTGCATTCCTGCCTGCGCTGATAACCTTTTACCCGCTTGCTTAGCAAGAAGCCATCGATCACAAAAGCAGAAATTGCTAGAGAAACTCACATCTGGTAGCATCTGCAGGCAGAGCAAAACAAAAGCTACCTTCTCGGTCTAGTGACCCTCTTCAAAAGACAATTCTGAGGAAGGGTCACTGGACCCAAAATGTTAACTCTACTTTCTCTCCACAGGTGCTGCCAGACCTGCTGAGTTTCTCCAGCAATTTCTGTTTTTGTTTCGGATGTCCAACATCTGCAGTTCTTTTTATTTAGTTTAAGAATCTATCTTTGCCTTAAAATAATATTCAGGAGCTCCACTTCCAGCAAGGTTCCAGGAAGCGTTCCAAAGACACTCTGGGAGGAAAATGATTCACCTCCTCTGTTTAAATTAGGTGACCATTGACCTTAGACCTTCCTCATCATTTATAAAAATTATACTTGTAAGTAGATTTCCTATATTTGTGAATGAAATGATGTTCAAAACAAATGTGAATGAAATGTAATTATCTTGCTGTACCTTCTGCTCACTGGCAATGCTGCTTTCTGCATTTCTCATTCACCATACCTCTTGCTGACTGACCCACTGAGTAATTTCAGAGTATTCCTCTCACTGACTCTCTGGCTGATGACCTCTCCTACTCCTTTTCCGTCCACCCTCCAACTAGTGACTTCACCCACTCTCTTGCAATCAGCCCTCTGACTTGTGCTCATTGTGTCTCATCTTGTTGCTTCATCCTCTTGCTAAATTCCCTTTTTCAGATTCATGCTTCTCTCTTATGAAGCCTTGCTATAAATGAGGGCTTTGGGGATGAGTGATGAGGGGCAGGAGGAACAGCCTTTGACTTTGGGGTGAATCAGAACAGCAGATGCCATAGGTCAACAGCCAGATGGTGGTTTTGGCACCATTCTGCTGCCTATCAGGTCAGGTGGCCCAGCGTCAGACTGCACAAAGCATCTTTGGAACAAAACCCACAAAATGACAAGAACACAGATCTCCTGAACTCCCGTTCAAGTAAAACAATGTAAAAATGAGCAGTGATAAACCAAAACTGAAACAGAAGTTGCTGGAAAAGCTCAGCAGGTCTGGCAGTGTCTGTGTAGAGAGCACGGAGTTAAGATTTAAGATCCATTCTCAGAAAGATAAAGAGGTACTCCACTGTCTTTGGCATCCACTGAGGCTGGGTTAAACTGTGCAGGGTGCATTGTTTCTTGATCATAATCTGAACTGACAGCTATTTATTTCTACGTATATATGATAGCACTGCAGCATTTTTCACTTATCATTAAACTTTGCTTTCCTCCACTATTACAGTTTGCTTGCGGATACAGATCAACCCTCAGAACAAAGGAGATTTCATTGGTATATCGCCTGAGCGAGCATTTGCAGACTTTCTCTTTGCTAGCACCATTCTTCATCTGGTGGTGATCAACTTCATAGGTTGAGTGTGCACATTGGTGAGTGGATTTGAGATAAATTTCTTTTTTCGGGCATCAAGTGAAATTAACAAAAATGCTGCAGATGAACATGATTCATTTCTTCCCCCTCTCCCGGATTCCATTTTGATTTAGCCCCTACCTGCTCCCTCTATCCCTCCCTCATTTTTTGATGATTTGCACTCCCTGTAGGTTTTGCTTGTAAATAGGCAAAAAGTGAGAACTGCAGATGCTGGAAACCAGGGTTTAGATAAGAGTGGTGCTGGAAAAGCACAACAGGTCAGGCAGCATCCGAGGAGCAGGAAAATCGACGTTTTGGGCAAAAGTCCTTCCATCAGGCATTCCTGATGAAGGGCTTTTGCCTGAAACGTCAGTTTTCCTGCTCCTCGGATGCTGCCTGACTTTGCTTGTAAACATCCAGTTGGCTGCACGGGTGATGTTCTTGTGATTGTTAGTTGTTGGAAGAAACGTCCCAGTGATTTGGGAAAGCCATTGGTAGTGTGCAATAATATTTCCAGACCTTACTGAGATTAAATTGTTCTAATTCGATAACAGAAATGGGAAAGAGGGAATTAACTAATTCTTTACCTCTGATTGTGTCCACCGAAAGATGGTCTATTTAACTTTTATCTGAGAATGTATGTAATTAATGGAAAAAGCAATAAAAAGTTGAGAATTTCTTAATGTAGCAAATTGATGTGATGTGCTAAATGTTCATTTGTAATTTTGAATTGGATATACACATAAAAAGGAAATGGGCGAGGGATAGGGTGTAGTGGCATTGTCATTGCGATAGTCATCCTGAGACCCATTAATGTTCTGGGACCTGGGTACGAATCTCATCATGGCAGGTGGCGAAATGTGAATTTGGTAAAAATCTGGAATTATGATGACCATGAAGTTCCTGTCGATTGTTGTGGAAACCCACCTGGTTCATTGATGTCCTTTAGGGAGGGGAAAGCTACTGACCTTACCTGGTCTGACCTACAAGTGACTTCAGATCCACGGCAATGTCAATCTTA
Source organism: Hemiscyllium ocellatum (assembly GCF_020745735.1). Classification (NCBI taxonomy): domain Eukaryota; kingdom Metazoa; phylum Chordata; class Chondrichthyes; order Orectolobiformes; family Hemiscylliidae; genus Hemiscyllium; species Hemiscyllium ocellatum. The sequence goes on along the minus strand of NC_083404.1, from coordinate 6,573,668 downwards.
ACTGCACTCTGAAATGGCCACTTTGTTGTATTAATCGCTTCCAAATCTGAAAGGAATGAAGTGACTAAGACGCTGGAAATTACAGCAAAAAAATTAGAGAGGCTAGCTATTATTAAAATGGAGGAAGATTGCAGAAAGCTGCAGTGGAGAGGGATTTAGGAATTCTCATGCATATTCCACAAAAGAAGTTCATCAAGTAATAGGGAGGGTAAATGGATGTTGACCTTTTAAATAGAATGGACTATAAAAATAGAGAAGTCTCGCTAAAACTATACAAGGCACTGGTCAGACCATAGCTGGAAATCCATGAATGGTTTATCTAAGGACAGATGTACTGGTATTGAAGGCAGATCCAAGTAGATTCATTCAGCTAATCCTGAGTTTTGAAGGGCTTATAAGGGGAAGTTGAGTAGGTTGGGCCTGTACTCGATGGAGTTTAGCAGAATGAGAGACAACCTTATTGAAACATACAAGATTCTTGAGGGACTTGAAGGGTAGATGTTGAAAGGTTGTTTGCCCTTGTGGGAGAATTTAGGACCAGAGGGAATCATCTCAAAAAGGGTAATCTGTTTAAGATATGAGGAGGAGTTTTTGTCTGAGGATTGTAAATCTGTGGAATTCTTTACCTCAGAAGGCTGCAGAAGCTAAATCTTTAAGTATATTTAAGGCCGAGACTTTTAATAAATAAGGGAATCAAACTTTCTAGGGTAAAGGCAGGATGGTGGAGTTGATGATCAAATCAGCCAGGATTTAATTGAATGGTGGAGCAGATTGGAAGGGCTGAATGGCCTACATCTGTTATGGAAACACTGCTTCGTCAAACTTGCAAATCCTCCACACTAACATCTGTCTTAGAGAGGAGTGACATGTCATACTCTGAGAATCACACTTTACACACACTATCCTGGACACGCTGGTGGTACGTGGCACTAGAGTGGCGATCCCCTTTCTAGTGAAGAACTACCCATTGTTGACTTGTTGAAAGGACTTGTGTTTGGTGGATTGCAGCACTCAGGAATGCTGTACTGTGGTGTGGTTGGTCTCTGGTATGACTGTCCTTTAGTGATATTTGAATGAGGCTGAAAGTAATTGGCATGGTAGCAGTGACTTGTGCGGCGGAATCTCTTAGTTTGGGTATTTCCTTTTAACGAAGAGCTATGCTAGCAAAACATTGCCCATTTGTAAGACATGAAACATAGAAACATAGAACATAGAAAAATACAGCGCAGTACAGGCCCTTTAGCCCTCAATGTTGCACCGAAACATACAGCGCAGTACAGGCCCTTTAGCCCTCAATGTTGCACCGATCCAAGCCCACCTAACCTACACTAGCCCATTATCCTCCATATGCCTATCCAATGCCAGTTTAAGTGCCCATAAAGAGGGAGAGTCCTCCACTGTTACTGGCAGGGCATTCCATGAACTCACGACTCGCTGAGTAAAGAATCTACCCCTAACATCTGTCCTATACCTACCACCCCTTAATTTAAAGCTATGCCCCCTCGTAATAGCTGACTCCATACGTGGAAAAAGGTTCTCATGGTCAACCCTATCTAAACCTCTAATCATCTTGTACACCGCTATCAAGTCACCCCTAAACCTTCTTTTCTCCAATGAAAACAGCCCCAAGTGCCTCAGCCTTTCCTCATACGATCTTCCTACCATACCAGGCAACATCCTGGTAAACCTCCCGTGCACCCGTTCCAGTGCCTCCACATCCTTCCTATAGTATAGTGACCAAAACTGCACACAATACTCCAGATGTGGCAGCACCAGAGTCTTATACAACTGCAACATGACCTCAGGACTCCGGAACTCAATTCCTCTTCCAATAAAAGCCAGTATGCCATATGCCTTCTTCACAGCACTATTTACCTGGGTGGCAACTTTCAGAGATCTGTGTACATGGACACCAAGATCCCTCTGCTCATCCACACTACCAAGTATCTGACCATTAGCCCTGTACCCCATCTTCCTGTTACTCTTACCAAAGTGAATCACTTCACACTTAGCGACATTGAACTCCATTTGCCACCTTTCTGCCCAGCTCTGCAGCTTATCTATATCCCGCTGTAAACTGTCACATCCTTCCTCACTGTCAACAACTCCACCGACTTTCGTATCATCCGCAAACTTACTCACCCAACCTTCTAGCCCCTCCTCCAGGTCATTTATAAAAATGACAAACAGCAGTGGTCCCAAAACAGATCCTTGCGGAACACCACTCGTAACTGCACTCCAAGATGAAGCTTTACCATCAACTACTACCCTCTGTCTTCTTCCAGCCAGCCAATTCCTAATCCAAACCTCCAACTCCGCCTCAATGCCATACCTCCGTATTTTTTGCAGTAGCCTACCATGGGGAACCTTATCAAATGCCTTACTAAAATCCATATACACCACATCTACTGCTTTACCCTCATCCACCTCCTTAGTCACCTTCTCAAAGAATTCAATAAGGTTTGTGAGGCACGACCTGCCCTTCACAAAACCATGCTGACTATCCTTGATCACATTATTCCTATCCAGATGTTCATAAATCCTATCCCTTACAATTCTCTCTAAGACTTTGCCCACAACAGAAGTGAGACTCACCGGCCTATAGTTACTAGGGTATCCCTACTCCCCTTCTTGAACAAGGGAACCACATTTGCTATCCTCCAGTCTTCTGGCACTATTCCTGTAGACAACGAGGACTTAAAAATCAAGGCCAAAGGCTCTGCAATCTCCTCGCTTGCTTCCCAGAGAATCCTAGGATAAATGCCATCAGGCCCAGGGGACTTATCTATTTTCACACTTACCAGAATTTCCAACACCTTTTCCCTACATATCTCAAAGCCATCCATTCTAATTAATTGTGACTCAATATTCACATCGGCAACAATGTCCTGTTCCTGAGTGAATACTGACGAAAAGTATTCATTCAGTGTCTCCCCAATTTCTTCAGCCTCCACACGCAACTTCCCACTACTATCCTTGACTGGACCTATTCCTACCCTAGTCATTCTTTTATTCCTGACATACCTATAGAAAGCCTTTGGGTTTTCCCTAATCCTACCAACCAAGGACTTTTCATGTCCCCTCCTTGCTGCTCTTAGCTCTCTCTTCAGATCCTTCCTGGCTACCTTATAACACTCAATCGCCCCAACTGAACCTTCACGCCTCATCCTTACATAGGCTGCCCTCTTCCCTTTAACAAGAGATTCCAATTCCTTATTAAACCACGGCTCCCTCACACAACCCTTTCCTCCCTGCCTGACTGGTACATATTTATCAAGGACACTCAATAGTTGCTCCTTGAACAAGCTCCACATATCGATTGCGCCCTTCCCTTGAAGCCTACTTTTCCAAGCCATGCATCCTAAGTCATGCCTCACCGCATCATAATTTCCCTGCCCCCAGCTATAACTCTTGTCCTGCAGTGCACACTTATCCCTCTCCATCACTAGATTAAAAGTCACCGAATTGTGGTCACTGTTCCCAAAGTGCTCACCTACCTCCAATTCTAATGAAGAATCAACCATATTAAAAAAAAAGAACTTGGCATTTATGTAACACCTTTTCAAAGCTTCTGAGTGTACTAAAATACTTGATAACCAAAGTATTTTTTTGAATTTAGTAAATCTTGTAACATTATGACTTGGTAGCTAATCAGCACACAACAATGCAATAAAGACCAAAGAATCTGTTGATTTAGTCAGCTAGTGGCCAGGGCACTATGAGAACTCCTTTCCTATTGAAATTGTGTTCTGAGATTATTTAGTCCACTTGTTGGTGGAGTCTGAGTTTTAATTTACCATTGCACTTCAAAGGTCTGGTGGCAATGTGAGCCACAGAGATACCAGGGCCTTTCCTCCTCCAGACATCAGTGTTCTAGTTGGGGTTTTGTTGTTGGTCCCTACAATACTGGGTGTAAAGGATTCCATTTCAATCTGGCCACCAGTGAAATGTGCAACATTGGCGCCAGTAATCATCAAGACCCCTTTATGCTGATGGATGGCTCTGAACTTAGTACAAAGCAGTTATATGTTCTTTACACTGTGTGTTTTAAAAGCTGATGGGAATTACTGCATGATAGGCGTGTGTTTTGTCGGGAGGGAGAATTCTTCCTTAGTAAAAGGGACAGAGAATAGTTATCAGTGCTGTTTATAACTGTGTTATTGAGAGCGCGTTTACAGTATGTTAAAGCATTGTGACAGAACATTGATTATTACTGATCCTTTTTTTCTCTCTTGTAGCCATGCAGCAGTAATAATGAATGATTGGAACTCGTGTTGTCGTTGCAATGGACCTATTTGAATTTTGTTTACACATTTTGTTTCATTCAGCACATGTATAAAAAATAAAGCATCTTTTACAAAAGGGCTGATTGTATTTTAATTGATATTGGGATCTAAATTGCTGCTTCAGCTGAAATCAACTAATTTAGTAGTATTTGGGGATTAAATGTGTCTTTACGACTCTAAAATAGGCCAGTTTATTCCCCCAGCTGACAACATTCCAGAACTTTAGGCGCTGCAGTTTTAGAGAGATAATAAAGGGCTCAGTCCCTTTTATTTGCTAAACAGCAACTAATCCATTAATTAGCTCTGTACTTGGAAGAAACAGAATGTTTCTGTCTCAAACTTCTTTTTAAAGGGGGTGGGGGGGTGTATGACACAGGTGATAACTTGTTGAAACCTTTCTGAAACTAGGCTGGATGTCAGTTGCATTTCCTGCATAAACCTACTCCATTTAGCAACTCCAAGCATAATTTGTAGGTTGTCAAAACTGAATAGTCATTCCTGAAGAAGGGTTTATGTCCGAAACGTCGATTCTCCTGCTTCTTGGATGCTGCCTGACCTGCTGCACTTTTCCAGTAACACATTTTTCAGCTCTGATCTCCAGCATCTGCAGTCCTCACTTTCTCCAAAACTGAATAAATATCCAATATATCATAAAGCAATTATGAAACTACAAAGACTTACATTGGTATAGTACTATTCACGACCTTTATCTTTATAACTGAAGAAGTATTGATGCAGGTCATTAGAGAGACTGTAATTACGGAGGTCTGTGACCAGTAGTGTTTAGTGAAGATCAATACTGGGATCTCTAGTTTGTAAGATATGTAAATGATTTGGATGGAAATGGTCTGATTAGTAAGTGTAAACAACATGAAAATTGTGGATAGTGGGGAAGGTTGGTAAGGATACAGCAGGATATAGACCACTTGGAAAGTTGGGCAGAGAAATGGCAGATTGAGTTTAATCCGGATAAGTGAGAGGTGATGCATTTTGGGAGGTCAAACGCATGAGAAAAGTATACAGTAAATGGCAGACCCTTAGGAGCACAGAAATACAGAGGGATCTTGGGGCACAAGCCCGTAGTTCCCTAGAAGTGGCACACAAGTGGATTAGACAGGAAAGAAGGCATATGGTATGCTTGCCTTCATTGATTGGGGCATTGAGTACATAAGTTGGCAGTCATGTTGCAACTGTATAAAATGTTAACAAAGCCACATTTGGAGGATGGTTTGTAGAGCTGATCTCCATGCTGTAGGAAAGATGTGGAGGTTTTGGAGAAGGTGCAGTAGAGGTTTAAGCTGGATTGGAGTGCATGAGCTATAAGAACAGGTTGGACAAACTTGGATTTTTTTTTGCTACAGCATTGGAGCTGAGGGGCGACACGCTAGAAATATATAAAATTATGAGGGGTATGGACAGGGTGTGGAGTTGGAGTCTTCCCCTACGAGAAAAAAAACATGTCAAATAGTAGGTGGCATAGGTTTAAGATGGGGGGGGGTAGTTAGCCAAGTTTTTTACACAGCTCAGTGCTGATTCATCTACTGTCCTTAGAACAGTAATTCAGTTGCATTATCTGCCAGGAGCAAACATCTGTCTCTTCTCTTTGTTAAACAAGCTTTTGTTCAAAGTACAACCATTGACCTCAACAAAAACTGAAAGAACTGCAGGTGCTGTAAATCCGAAACAGAACAGAATTAGAATTCTGATCCCTCCAGAGTGGAAACAGGCTCTTCGGCCCAACAAGTTCACGCTGACCCTCCAGAGAGTAACTCACCCAGCCCCATTCATAAATTGCTGGAAAAGCTCAGCAGGTCTGGCAGTATCTGGACAGAAATCAGAGTTAACGTTTCAGATCAAATGACCCTTTCTCAGAACTCCAGTCACCGGACCCGAAACGTTAACTCTGATTTCTCTCCACAGGTGCTGCCAGACCTGCTGAGCTTTTCCAGCAACTTCTGCTTTTGTCTCTTGACCTCAACTCTCAGATCCAAAGCAAAAAAAACAAGAAAAATGAAAGAAAAATAGTGAGGCCTTCTACAACATAAAGGTTGGAAAATTAGACGATGTGGAGGGGTAGTGATAGACTTGAAGAAAACATGGGCAGATGGAAAGGGTAGAGTTAATAAAGCAAAGTGTGATATGACATACTTTGGTAAGAAAAGATGAGTGGACAAAATTCTAAAAGGAGTACTGAACAGAGGGCTCAGGAATATATTATTTTTGAGAAAAAAATCAATTAGTTAATGGCTGCACGTTAAATGGGCACATTAACAAAAGGTTACACATTTCCTGACTAGAAATTGAAACTTAACTGCAAACATGAAAATTGGTTTCGGTGAAGGAGACGATACCCTTCAATCCCAGCAGTTCCCACTGATAATGGAAGGCCTCAAGCCTGATAGCAAACTCTGCATGTTCCCACCTCCAAGAAATCCTGAGTGTGGACATAACCACGGAAGAGAGGCAGGCAGTCATAGAATCATAGAGATCTACAGCACAAACAAAAAGGCACTTCGGATCTCAACAACCCCCTTCCGATACCTGTTTGTTAACAGCCACATTGGCCAAGTCCAAAAGCAGCTCCACCATCTGATGATCTGAACTGTCCAGCCCAAACATCAATAACGTGAGGCTGCATTGCACACATATGTTGAGGTGCTCCCTCTCCAAGCGAGGGGCTGGGCTGCATAGATGTGAATGAATCAATGAATCCCTACAACATAGAAACAGGCCCTTCGGCCCAACAAATTCACACTGACCCTCCAAAGAGTATTCCACCCAAACACATTCCCAGGTCCTAGTACTTAATATTTACCCTTAACTAATGCATCTAGCTGACACATCCCTGAACACTATGGGCAATTTAGCATAGCCAATCCACCTGACCTGCACATCTTTGAATTGTGGGAGGAAACGCGCGCAGACATGGGAGAATGTGCAACTGTACACAGTTGCCTGAGAGTTCCTGGCACTGTGAGACAACAGTGCTAACCACTGAACTGCTGTACCGTGACCTCCTCAAGGCTACAGAAATTAGACACAAAGGCCCAGGAGTTTGTGCGAGATCATTGAAGGCATCAGGGCAGTTTAAGCAAATGGTTTAAAACGCGTACAGGATCCTCTACTTTATAAATAAGAGAGACTCACGATTGGTGTGTCGCTCCCAGGTGCCAGGACTTGTGATGTCTCTGATCGTGATTTCGGGATCCTTGTGGGGAAGGGGGAGCAGCCCCAAGTTGTGGTCCACAAAAGCACCAACGACATAGGAAGAGAGATCGGGATTTAAGGCAGAAATTCAGGGAGCTAGGGATAGGGAGAGAGATGAGTTGAACATGTGGCTACAGGGATGGTGCAGGAGGGAGGGTTTTGGATTCCTGGATAACTGGGGCTTTTTCTGGGGTAGGTGGGATCTCTTCAAACAGGATGGTCTTCACCTGAACCAGAGGGGTACCAATATCTGGGGTGGGAGGGTTTAGGCTAATTCAGCTGGGGGGGACCTAAATTGTAGTTCAAGTATAGAGGAGGTTGAGAGTAGGGAGGTCCGAAATAAGGTTTCAGGGTCAAAAGAGGGCACCGGCATGTAAGAAGTCGGTTTGAAGTGTGTCTACTTCAATGCCAGGTGCATCTGGAATAAGATGGGTGAACCTGCAGCATGAGTCAGTACCTGGGACTTCAATGTTGTGGCCATTTCAGAGACATGGGTAGAGCAGGGACAGGAATGGTTGTTGCAGGTTCCAGGATTTAGCTGTTTCAGTATGAACAGAGAAGATGGTAAAAGAGGTGGGCGTGTGGTATTATTAGTCAAGGACAGTATTACAGTGCAGAAAGGAATTTGAGGTAGTATGGGCTGAGATTAGAAACAGGAGAGGTCACCCTGTTGGGAGTTTTCTGTAGGCCTCCAAATAGTTCCAGAGATGTAGAGGAAAGGATAGCAAAGATGATTCTTGATAGCGAGTGTGACGGGGTAGTTGTTATGGTCTTTAACTTTCTAAATATTGACTGGGAATACTATAGTTTAAGTACTTTAGATGGGTCAGTTTTTGTCCATTGTGTGCAGGAGGGTTTCCTGACATAGTACATAGACAGGCTAACAAGGGGCAAGGCCACATTAGATTTGGTACTGAGGAATGAACCCAGCCAGCTGGTAGATTTGGAGGTAGGTGAGCACTTTGGTGTTAGTGTCCACAATTTGGTTATGCATACTTTAGCAATGGAAAGGGATTGGTATACACCAGAGGGCAAGAGCTCCAGCAGGGGGAAAGGCAAATACGATGCGATTAGACAAAATTTAGGATGCACAGGATGGGGAAAGGAAACTGCAGGGAATGGGCACAATTGAAATGTGGAGCTTATTCAAGAAACAGCTACTGCGTGTCATTGGTAAGGCAGTCAGGGAGGAAGTGGTGGAGTGAGGGAGCCGTGGTTTACTATGGAAGTTGAATCTCTTGTCAAGAGGAAGAAGAAGGCTCATGTTAGAATGAGATGTGAAGGCTCAGTTAGGGTGATTCAGAGTTACAAGGTAGCTAGGAAAGACCTAAAGAGAGAGCTAAGACAAGCGAGGAGGAGACATGAGAAGTCGTTGGCGGATAGGATCAAGGAAAACCTGAAAGCTTTCTTTAGGTGTATAAGGGATTTTAAAAAATGACTAGAGTAAGATTAGGGCCAATCAAGGACAGTAGTGGGAAGTTGTGTGGAGTCAGAGGAAGCGTTAAATGAATATTTTTCATCAGTATTCACACTGGAAAAAGACAATGTTGTCGAGAATCCTGAGATACAGGCTACTAGTCTAGATGGGATTGAGGTTCACAAGGAGGAGGTGTTAGCAATGTCCCCTGGGCCAGATGGGATTTATCCTAGGATTATCTGGGAAGTCGGAGGTGATTGCCAAGCCTTTGGCTTTGATCTTTTTGACATCATTGTCTACAGGAATAGTAGCAGAAGACTGGAGGATGGCAAATGTTGTCCCTTTGTTCAAGGAGTACAGACAATCTGGTAATTATAGACCAGTGAGCCTTACTTTGGTTGTGGGTAAAGTGTTGGAAAAGGTTATAAGAGATAGGATTCATAACCATCTGGAAAGGAATAAGTTGATTAGGGATGGTCAACATGGTTTCCTGAAGGGTAGGTCGTGCCTCACAAATGTTGAGCTCTTTGAGAAGATGATCAAACAGATGGATGAGGGTAAAGCCGTTGATGTGATGTATATGGATTTCAGTAAGGTGTTTGATAAGGTTCCCCACGGTAGTCTACTGCACAAAATATGGAGGTGTGGGATTGAGGGTATTTTAGTGATTTGGATCAGAAATTGGCTAGCTGAAAGAAGACAGAAGATGGTGATTGATGGGAAATGTTCATCCTGGAGTATAGTTACTAGTGGTGTATCGCAAGGATCTGTTTTCGGGGCCACTGCTGTTTGTCATTTTTATGAACGACCTGGATGAAGGCGTAGAAGGATGGGTTAGTACAGTTGTGGATAATGCTGAAGGATTTTGTAAGTTACAGAGTGACATAGATAAGCTGCAGAACTGGGCTGAGAGGAGGCAAATGGAGTTTAATGTAGTAAAGTGTGAGGTGATTCACTTTGGAAGGAGTAACAGGAATGGCTAATGGTAAGATTCTTGGTAGTGTAGATGAGTTGAGAGATCTCAGTGTCCAGGTACAGAGGTGTCCTTGTTGAAATATTCAAGAGTTTTGGGGGACTTGACAGGGTAGATGCAGAAAATTGTTTCCCCTTGTGGGAGAGTCCAGGACCGGAGGGTGTAATCTCAAAGCAAAGCGTCATCTATTTAGGACAGAGATGGGGAGGAATTTCTTCTCTTTGAACGTAGTGAATCTGTGGAATATTTTTACTACAGAGGGCTGTAAAGGCTGGGTCATTAACAATATTGAGGGCTAAGAGAGACAGATTCTTAATGAGTAAGCGAATCAAGGGTTATGGGGAAAAGGCAGGAAACTGGGATTAAAGCTTACCAGAACAGCCATGATCTCGCTGAATGGCAGAACAGACTAGATGTTTGCTTCTGCATCTTGTCTTATTTTGCTTTAATGTATTTATAAAGATACAGACTTAAATGATTCATATACGTTTATACCCAAAGCCACTCTTGATATGTCAGGAATATATACCACTCATCAGAATCATTTTCTGTTCATGAAGTACTTTTTCACGTTGTCGTGTGTGAGGATTAGTGAGGGCCTGGGTCAGTCACAGAAGTCATTGGTGTTGAAGCAAATGAAAAGTAGGATGTTAAAATGAGTGGATTCCTTAATTATTGCACTTTTGTGTATCTGTTAGGTTGCAAATATTATTCAGGAACACACAGGAAAATTAAGATTTGTATGGTTTGGAAGTGTTGGATAATAAAATGTAAAATAAAATGGGTGGTTGCCCTGACTGAATCAAATGGTCAGAAAATCCAAAAAGGCACAGCGGAGCTAATCTGGGGATTTGGCGCAGCATTGTCCAGACTTGTTCTGTAAAGTAATTGGTAAACAATATCACATTCACACAGGCATAACACTATATAATAATGCTACAAATAATGAATCAATAGGGATAGAACCCCAAATCTGCTTTAAAGCCATCAGTATGTTTTCTGCAGAAACTGTGATTAAATTATGTCTTCATCACAATGCTCAAGATATTATTCCTTGAATATTGCATCTTTCAGAAATCTGATTACAAATGTTTTACAAGCATTAGTGTTAGTCGGTGATGTGCAGCTGAGAAATATATAAGATCATGACAAGTTAATTCACTGTAAACTAGATTTATTTGTGGTATGTCCATTTTAAAATCACAATTGAATGAAAAACAGCAGGAATTATATTTTCCACAATGGAAACTCTATGATAGTAAAAGAAAGCAATATTGTTTAGCAACTTAATGCTGTTAGGATATTTTCTTACAGTTCACAAGACCAAGATACAGCAATTTATTCCAGGCATGAGATCACTTTTGGAACAAAAGATTCTGTGATATGCGATGAGGCCTTCTTGAATGTAATTTGCAATGAAGTGTATCTCAAAGCCATGCAAAACTGTATAACAAACTGGGACAAATCTCAATTTGTGAGAGTTTCTTTAAGAGCTTCTTTGTTACAGTTAAAAAACACTCCCAACTCTTTTTCATGCTACAGAAACACTAAAATATAATGCTGCTTTCCAGCAGTCATTACATGATTAGATTAGATTTCATTACAGTGTGGAAACAGGCCCTTCGGCCCGACAAGTCCACACCGACCCGCCGAAGCACAACCCACCCATACCCCTACATTTACCCCCTACCTAACACTACAGGCAATTTAGCATGGCCAATTCACCTGACCCGCACATCTTTGGCCTGTGGGAGGAAACCGGAGCACCCGGAGGAAACCCAAGCAGACACGGGGAGAATGTGCAAACTCCACACAGACAGTCACCTGAGGCGGGAATTGAACCCAGGTCTCTGGCGCTGTGAGGCAGCAGTGCTAACCACTGTGCCACTGTGCCGCCCATAATGTCATAAATCTCACACTATGCAATGGTTTTCAGCTCTTTTCTAGAGCTCTCCATTAAAAAGATACAAAATCATCCTATTTTGTCACACATATGTATAGACCTTCCTCTGATCGCTGCACGCTTTCTCATTCACATTAACAACTAGAGGAAAATATATTCTACTAACAATCAGATAGGAAGCTGGAGTGGTCAGGGTCCAAGCCATTCCATTCTTGTTCTTTGAAATTTGTTAAAATAACTTTACTGAAGAATAAAATCTCTACTTTGTGCACAATGTTTCTATTGAAGAGTCTAAGATTGTCTGGTTAGATGCATAGTGAAAGTTCCATTACTCTGCTTTACCTCCATTGCAGTACTGGTGAGGACAGTGTATATTATTGCATTACCCCAGTTTATTCTGGCTTGCTCATTAACATTGGTGTCTGAAAATTAAATGGATCGCCCTGGATTTAGGATTTAAATATTGCCATCAACAAGCTGCTATAAACTGGTGGCATGGTGGTGATGTCACTGGATTAGTGATCCAGAGCCTGGGTTAATGTTCTGCCAAAATGGGTGGAAATCCCACTATGACAGAGAGTGAAAGAGGAATTCAATGAAAAGCAAGTTCAGTGGTGACCATGTAACTGTTTGTTGATTGCTATAAAATCCCATCTGCTTCATGAATGCCCTTTAGGGAAGAAAATCTATTGTCCTTACCCAAATTCACATCAATGCATATAATATACAAGTGATCCTTCTTCAAAGATCACTGGACTTGGAAAGTGTTCAGAACAGGGGGAGGCAGAAGACAGGAATCTGTAGTTTGGTTATATTGACATCTATCATTGGTAAGATGTTAGAGTCCATTATTAAGGATGGGGTTGTGGAGTACTTGGAAGTGTGTAGTAAAAATAAGGCTGAGTCAGCAAAGCTTTGTCAAGGGGAGGACATGCCTGACAAATCTGTTAGAATTCTTTGAGGAGGTATCAAGCAGATTAGACAAGGAAAGCCTATGAATGTGATCTATTTGGATTTGCAGAAGGCCTTTAACAAGGTGTCACACAGGAGCCAAATAAGAGAAGAATCCATGGTGTTTGGGGCAAGGCCCCAGCATGGATAGAGGATTGACTGGCTGGCAGAAGCAGAGAGTGGGAATAATGGGGTCTTTTTCAGGATGGCAGCCGATGGCTTCCACAGGGCTCAGTGTTGGGACCACAACTATTCATGTTATGCATAAACAATCTGGATGAAGGATCGGAGGGGGTTGGTGCTAAGTTTGCAGATGACACTGAGATAGGTGGAGGTCCAGAGAGTGTTGACAAAGTGGGGAGGTTGCAGAAGGACTTAAACAGGGTGGGAGAGTGGGCAAAGAAGTGGCAGATGGAATACAGTGAGGGAAAAAGTGGGATTATGCACTTTAGTAGGAAGAATAGAGGCATAGATTATTTTCTAAATGGGGAAAGATTTTGGAAATCTGAAGGACAAAGGAGCTTAGGAGTCCAAGTTCGGCATTCTCTTAAGATTTGTACACAGGTTTAGTTGGCAATTAGGAATGTAATGTTAGCTTTCATTTCAAGAGGGCTAGAATACATGAGCAGAGATGTACAGCTCTGGTCAGACTGTATTTGGAATATTGTAAACAGTTTTGGGCCCTGTACCTAAGGCAGGATGTGCTGGTGTTGGAGACAGGTCCAAGGGAGGTTTACAAGAATGATCCCAGAGATGAAGGGCATGTCATATGAGGAGTGGTTGAGGACTCTAGGTCTGTACTCGATGGAATTTAGAAGGATGAGGGGGGATCTGATTGAAACTTACTGAGAGACCCGGAGAAAGCAGTAACATGGAGAAGATGTTTCCACTGGTTAAGAGAGACTAAGGCCCGAGGACACAGCCTCAGAGGGGAAGGATAAACCCTTTAGAACAGAGATGCCAGAGGGTGGTGAATCTGTGGAACTCACTGCTGCAAAGGGTTGTGGAGGCCAAGACATTGAGTGTTTAAGACAGAGATAGATTTTCCATTTTCTCTGCAGAGAGGAATGTGTCCCTGGTACCATTACAGTAAATCTTCTCTGCACCCTCTTTAAGGTCATGAAATTCTTCATAACATGTGATAATTAGCTTGGATACAAATGATTTAAAATTTTCAACCCTGGCTGATCAGGAATTCTATCATAGATACTAAGTTGGCTTGATGGTAGGAGACGGAGGGCAGTGATAGAGGGTTGTTGTCCAGACTGATGGCCTGTGCCTAGTGGTGTGCTGCAAGTTTAGGCGCTGGGTCCACTGTTGTTGGCAGTTTAGACAAAGGATTTGGATGAGAATGTACGAAGCATGGTTAGTACATTTGTGGATGACACCGAAATTGGTGCCATAGAGGACGGTGAAGAAGGTTATCTAAGATTACAATGGGACCTTGTTCAACTGAACCAGTGGGCTGAGGAATGACAGATGGAGTTTAATTCAAATAAGTGCGAAATGTTGCATTTTGATCAGGTAAACCAGGGCAAGACTTACACAGTCTATGGGAGACTCCTGGTGAATGTTGTTGAAATAGGGTACATAGTTTCAGGTACATAGTTCCTTGAAAGTAGCGTCACAGGAAGACAGGGTGGTGAAGAAAGTGTTTAGTCCGCTGGCCTTCATCAGTCAGAGCACTGAGTACAGGAGTTGGGAAATCACGTTATAGCTGTACAAGGCAGTAGTAAGGCCACATTTGAAGTACTGTGCACAATTCTGGTTACCCTGCTATGGGAAGGGTGGTATTAAACTAGAAAGGGTGCAAAAAAAAGATTTACAAAGGTGTTACTAAGACTGGAGGGCTTGAGGTAGAAGGAGAGATTCAATAGGCTGGGAGTTTTTTTCCCCGGAGCATAGGAGGCTGAGGGGTGACTTCATAGAGGTTTCTAAAATCATGAGGGGCAGGGAATAAGGCAAATAGCCAAGGTCTTTTCCCTAGGAGAAAGTGAGGACTGCAGATATGGAGATCAGAGTGGAGAGTGTGTTGCTGAAAAAGCGCAGCAAGTCAGGCAGCATCCAACGACCAGGAGAATCTACGTTTCATGCATTAGCCCTTCATCGGCGCACAGGTTTAAGGTGTGAGGGGAAAGATTTAAAAGGGACCTGAGGGGTAACTTTTTCGCCCAGAGGGTGGTGCATGTATGGAATAAGCTGTCAGAGGAAATGGTAAAGGCGGGTACTGTTAGAACATTTAAAAGACATTTGAGCAGGTACATGAATAGGAAAGGTTTAAAGGGATGTGGGCCAAATGCACACAAAAGGGGTGGCACAGTGGCTCAGTGGTTAGCACTGCTGTCTCACAACACCAGGGACCCAGGTTCGATTCCGGCCTCGGGCAACTGTTTGTGTGGAGTTTGCACATTCTCCCCGTATCTGCGTGGGTTTACTCCGGGTGCTCTGGTTTCCTCCCACAGTCCAAAGATTTGCAGGTTAGGTGGATTGGCCATTGTAAACTGCCCATAGTGTTAGGTACATTAGTCAGAGCGAAATGGGTCTGGGTGGGTTACTCTTTGGAGGGTTGGTATGGACTTGTTGGGCTGAAGGGCCTTTTTCCACACTGTAGTGCATCTAATTTAATCAAAATGGGATTAGTTCAATTTAGGAAACCTGGTTGGCATAGATAAGTTGGGCCGAAGGGTCTGTTTCTGTGCAGTATGACTATCATGCCTGATTTATCTTTCTATTGACCTTGCAATGGTACTAGGTAACCAATACATGCCAGTGAAATAATAAAGCAATTAGTGATTCAGAAAATCATAAAATAATGACTGATTACTATCATTAACTTGAAATATTTTCAACAACATATTTAAAACTTATTGACAGAGTTGGTTGACAAAACTAATGGTTTGCTTACATTCCTTTGTATTCAGTGAGGTTCCCTTATCTTAATATAGTTTTGAGCTTGTTCATAGAACAAGGTTAATACAGCTTCATAGAGGACTCGAATAAAGCTGACAGGTCTTCCTCTGTCTGAGGCCTTGGTGACAGTTTTGTTACTCTCTCCTAAATGAGATCAGCAGAAAAATGGTTTATTGTCTCCAAGATGTTAAAGGTGGTTCTGTTTCTGTTTACATGCACGACATACCCCTGGAATAAGCTGCCAATGGGTCTGGTTCCCTGAAGAAAAACTTCAGATACATGGATTTCAGGGGGGTGATGGTTATGTGGAGAGAATGTACAAATTGTTTCTCCAGAATTTAGAGAGTTCAGGGGTGATCTGATCTTCAAGATATTAACAGGAAAAGATCAGTTAGAAAAAAGTAAACTATTTTCATTGGTTGGGGTTTCTGGAATTATGGGGCTTAGTCTGAGAGTTAGGGCCAGATCGTTCAGGGAAGATGTTAGGAAGAACTTCTGCACACAGAGGGTGGGAGATATCTTTCACAAATACACCACTTTTCAATTTATTTCCCTTATTTCCTGTATTACATTTTGTTTTGTCCCTCTATTGGATAATCACTGAATCCCTACAGTGTGGAAACAGGACATTTGTCCCTCTACACCTCCATCCCCCATGACCAGGGCCTCCAAACCCTCCGTTTCTTCCTCTCCCGACGTCCCCAGCAGTACCCTTCCACTGACACTCTCATTCGTTTGGCCGAACTGGTCCTCACCCTTAACAATTTCTCCTTTGAATCCTCCCACTTCCTCCAGACCAAAGGGGTAGCCACGGGCACACGTATGGGCCCCAACTATGTCTGTCTCTTTGTCGGCTACGTAGAACAGTCCATCTTCCGTAATTACACCGGCACCATTCCCCACCTCTTCCTCCGCTACATTGATGACTGCATTGGCGCCACCTCGTGCTCCCATGAGGAGGTTGAGCAATTCGTCAACTTCACCAACACATTCCATCCTGACCTTAATTTACCTGGACCATCTCTGACACCTCCCTCCCCTTCCCGGACCTCTCCATCTCCATCTCCATTAATAACGACCGACTTGACACTGACATTTTTTACAAACCCACCGACTCCCACAGTTACCTGGATTACACCTCTTCCCACCCTACCTCCTGCAAAAATGCCATCCCGTATTCCCAATTCCTCCGCCTCCACCGTATCTGCTCCCAGGAGGACCAGTTCCACCATAGAACACACCAGGTGGCCTCCTTCTTTAGAGACCGCAATTTCCCTTCCCACGTGGTTGAAGATGCCCTCCAACGCATCTCGTCCACATCCTGCACCTCCACCCTCAAACCCCACCCCTCCAACCGTAACAAGGACAGAACACCCCTGGTGCTCACCTTCCACCCTACCAACGTTCACATAAACAAATCATCCGCCGACATTTCCGCCACCTCCAAACAGACCCCACCACCAGGGATATATTTCCCTCCCCACCCCTTTCCGCCTTCCGCAAAGACCGTTCCCTCCGTGACTACCTGGTCAGGTCCACGCCCCCCCTACAACCCACCCTCCCATCCTGGCACCTTCCCCTGCCACCGCAGGAATTGCAAAACCTGCGGCCACACCTCCTCCCTCACCTCCATCCAAGGCCCTAAAGGAGCCTTCCACATCCATCAAAGTTTTACCTGCACATCCACTAATATCATTTATTGTATCCGTTGCTCCCAATGCGGTTTCCTCTACATTGGGGAGACTGGACAGAGCGCTTTAGGGAACATCTCTGGGACACCCGCATCAATCAACCACACCGCCCTGTGGCCCAACATTTCAACTCCCCCACCCATTCTGCCGAGGACATGCAGATTCTGGACCTCCTTCACTGCCACTCCCTCGCCACCCGATGCCTGGAGGAAGAACGCCTCATCTTCCGCCTTGGAACACTTCAACCCTAGGGCATCAATGTGGACTTCACCAGTTTCCTCATTTCCCCTTCCCCCACCTCACCCCAGTTCCAACCTTCCAGCTCAGCACTGTCCCCATGACCTGTCCTACCTGCCTATCTTCCTTCCCACCTATCCACTCCACCCTCCCCTCTGACCTATCACCTCCATCCCCACCCCCATATACCCATTGTACTCTTTGCTACCTTCTCCCCATTGACCTCTCCCCTGGAGGCTCCCTGCCTTCATTCCTGATGAAGGGCTTTTGCCCGAAATGTTGATTATCCTGCTCCTCGGATGCTGCCTGACCTGCTGTGTTTTTCCAGCATCACTGTAATCTAGACTCTGATTTCCAGCATCTGCAGTCCTCACTTTTGCCCATTCGGCCCATCGGGCATTCACCAACCCACCAAAGAGCATCGCAGCCAAACCCACCCCTATCCCTGTAACACTGCGTTTTGCATGGCTAACCTACCTAGCCTGCACATCCCTGAACACTATGGGGCAATTTAGCATGGCCAATCTATCTAACCCGCACATCTTTGGAGTGTGGGAGGAAATCAGAGCACCTGGAGGAAACCCACGCAGACACAGGGAGAATGTGCAAACTCCACCCAGACAGTTGCCCGAGGGTAAGATTGAACCCAGGTCCCTAGCGCCGTGAGGCAGCAGTGCAAACCACCGAGCCATTGTGCCTAAATTTGTAAAAATAAAAACTAATCTCTCCTTGCTGAAGCAGTGCTTTAGACTACCACACACCTGAGGTAGAGTTCCTTTGACCAGATCTGGAATATCTTCTTTGCTGTAACCAACTGCAGTTAGACCATCTTCAACCTTCAACTCAAAGAGGAATTTGCGAAGAGTCTCAGCCAGAACTAACCCTGCATCTTCACGTTTCACAGTCCGCACGTCAGCCCCTGTAGGAAACAAAGTGCTCAGTTTGTAGGATCAGCTGGAAGGGATGTATACTCAGTACACTCAGTAAATTACAACATCGTTTAACCCTCCTCTACATCCGATTCCAGGAAATGTGACAATCAAATCACGTGCATAAAAGCAAAATGAATGCAATTACTAACTATTTCAACAAAGCTTGTGTTGATTATGGCCTTACAAAGAAATTCTTTGTAGAAATCAGAGAAACTGAATTTCTCGCCAGCCAGGAACTGTTTTGCAATTACGATACATTTTATACACAAAGCTCTTTGATATTTAGTTTGGATCAAGTTTATTAATTGCAGTCTGCTAATGAACCACTAGAAGAATAAATCACTATATCTTAATATTAATTTTAGTAATATTCACTAATGTTTCTTTACTAACTGTAACTTTATTGATTCACACATACCAGAAAGAGACTCTGTAAACAATGTTGTACACGTGGAATTTATATCTAATGGTTAATCTGATCTGAAAAATCTGTGCAGACTAAATACATTGTATTTTATTCAGTTAGTCAATGAGATTAGCTGTTAACCTTATCAATCGGAATTTTGTAAAAATGTTTTTGTAAGGACATTACCAGAAATGAACTGAAGAAAAGGTACGTTTCACAGATTTTACCAACTCACTTTCAAATGCTCAATTCTGCATACAGTAGCACCTCAACATACGAACGACCCCGTTCCTGAACAAATCGGGTTACGAACAGGTGTACATAAAATTTTGCTTCAACGTACGTACGAAATTCAAGGTATGAACGAAGGTACAAACACAAAAAGCCCGTGTGCGACCACGTGGTTTCACTGTTCTGCTTTGCTACACGCTTGAGCACTCGGGCTCCGCGTGATCTCATTCAATTCGTCTTTGGCGCGTGCGCTGTGAACAGCTACGTCCAAGCATTCTTATGCTATCCGAACAATGGGAAAAATTGATTCAGTTCGCGAACTTTTCGGTTCGTGAACCAGGTCCCGGAACGGATTAAGTTCGTAAGTCGAGGCGCTACTGTACTGTCAAAGTGATCAGCCAGAATTGTGCTCTCCCACCTAATATCTCCGCTGCTTCCAAGTGTCGTTCGGGACACGCAGAGCCTGTGAAAGTGAAGACTGCAGGTGAAGTCAAAACCACCGAAAGGCCATGGGGCTGCAAAGAGAGGACAAAGCTTATGTTGCAGGAGCAGAATTGCCAACAAAACATGTGGAAAGTAAGGAAATGCCTAAACTCAACTTCCTTCCAAATCCTCATATCCATGATTTTACCAAGATCCCCCTTAGCTGTGATTCTGTGAAAGTAAATCCCTTGTACGACTCTGTCTCCTCTCTCCACCCAATCCCAATGGTCATATTACCAACCACTAACTGAGGTAGGTTGCTACCATCAATCCTCCTTTCTGCTCTTTCAAAGTAAAGTTAGTAAAGGCACATTGCCTGTAACAAAACCAACATTCACGCTGCCAAAGGGAAATGTACAGAACTGCAACAGACACTTTTCCAAAGTATCATGAATGGGGTGCTACAGCAACCCCAGCTAAAGCTCCTCGACTCTTAGTGCAAGGGCTTGTCTGAAGATAGACCACAGTAGAATCCTAACAAGAACAGGCACTTAACTTACATAACAATGTTTAGTTTATTCTATGACAGCAATGGGCAGATTTAATATTTAACGAGTTCAATCCCAATAAGATTTATCTGAAACAAAAACAGAAATTGCTGGAAAAACTCAGCAGGTTTGGCAGTTTCAGTGGAGACAGTCATAGAGTCTTAAAGCTGTACAGCATGGATACAGACCCTTCGGTCCAACTTGTCCATGCTGACTAGATATCCTAAATCAGTCATAGAGTTGCTGTACAAAACCTTGACAAACATCTCCCTGCAAGTCACCCCATTAACTTCTCCAGTGGCTCAGTGGTTAGCACTGCTGCCTCACAGTGCCAGGGACCAGGTGTGATTCCACCTTCAGGTGACTGTCTGTTTAGAGTTTACACATTCTCTCTGTGTCTGCGTGGGTCTCCTCCCGCAGTCCAAAGATGAGCGGGTTAGGTGAATTGGCCATGGCATGGGGAGCAGGCCTGGGTGGAATGCTCTTTGGAGGGTCGCTGCAGACCTGATGGGCCAAATGGCCTCCTTCCACACTGTCGGGATTCTATGAGTTGCTCACTTGAATTTAGTCGACTGGAATTAGCCCTTGGCGTTTGGTTTGACCTTAAACTGAATTTTCTACCTTATTCCCACATTCACAATATTCCACCTCAGGAACACCACCAAATTTCAACCCAAACTCACCCCAATTCTGGAGTCATCCTGTTGTGTTGCCCGCCGGGTATCTCACCCTTCACTGGGTCAATACCAGTGGTGGACATCCACGGGTATAACTGCTACTGATTTACATTAGGATGGGGTAGAAGGTGCAACCTTCCCATCACACTCCCCAGCACACCCTCTGTGAGGGACGGCACAAGATTCAACCTTTTTCACTCTGAGGAACGCTAAAAGTGATCATCAGTCTTTGAGGTGATAACAGAGGTTTTACATGTTAACGCTCTCTGACATTACAGAAGTGATCACCCTGTGAGACTCATTATAACAAAATTCTTTATTGTAATTGGAGCTACTTTATAAGACCAGGTGAGTCACTTGAGATCTGTGTAATTTTTGACACGGTTTACAACCTATCAGAGTCTGGAACAGGGTGACCGAACTGCTGCATTTAAAGAATAAACTAGGTGACTGACAAAGAGTCACGAGTTTGAGTTTGAGTTTGATTTCTTCTTGTCATGTGCAACGAGATACAATGAAAGTGTTGTCTTGTGTGTTCGACAGGCAGATCAAATCATATAAGTGCATCAGGGTAACAGAACAGAATGCAACATACAATGTTATAGAGTCATACAGCACAAAAACAGGCCCTTCAGTCCAACCAGTCTGTGCTAAACATAATCCCAAACTAAACTAGTCCCACCTGCCTGCTCCTGGCCCATATCCCTCCAAACCTTTCCTATTCATGTACTTATCCAAATGTCTTTTAAACGTTGTAACTGTACCTGCATCCACCTCTTCCCCCGGAAGTTCATCCACACATGAACTCCTCTCAGTGTAAAGGGATTGACCCTCATGTCTTTTTTAAATCTTCCTCCTCTCACCTTAAAAATATGCCGTTTAGTCTTGAAAGCCCTCACCCGAAGGAAAAGACACCCTGTCATTGACCTATCCATGCCCCTCGTGATTTTATAAACCTCTGCAGCATCTCCCCTCAACCTTCTACACCCCAGGAAAAAGGTCCCATCCTATCCAGCCTCTCCCCAAAACTCAAACCCTCCATTCCTAGCAACATCCTGGTAAATCTTTTCTGAACCCTCTCCAGCTTAATGATATCCTTCCTATAACAGGTGACCGGAACTGGACACTATGTTCCAGATGAGGCCTCACCAATGTCCTGTACAACTTTAATATGACTTCCTAACTCCTATGCTCAAAGGACTGAGCAATGAAGGCAAGCTTGCTAAATGCCTACTTCACCACCCTGTCTACCTGTGATGCAAACTTCAAAGCATTATGTACCTGAACCCCTAGGTCTCTCTGTTCTACAACACTACCCAAGGCTCTAGTTTTAATTGTTGAACTCTTGCCTATGTTTCTTTTATCAAAATGCAATACCTCTCACTTATCCAAATTAAATTCCATCTGCCATTCCTCAGTCCATTGACCCAATTGATCAAGATCTCTTGGTAATCTTAGATAATCTTCCTCACTGTCCACATTACCATCAATTTTGATGCCATCCACAAACTTACTAACCATGCTTTCTGTTGTATTTAAGTCATAGAGTCATAGAAATGTACTGCACAGTGTTTTAATCTCAGCAACATGTCTTTGCTCATCACTCTTAAGTGAGAAAGTTACTCATGAGTCAGATGAATAATATATACAAGAGTACAACAATCCTTTACATTTCGAAGGCACCATGAGGTATGGGGAGAAGCAGGAATACGCTGTGATAGAGGGTCAGGGATGATGAGGCAGGCTCAAAGGGCTGAATGGCCTACTCCTGCTCCAAGTTTCTAATGTGACACATTACAAGTTAGGCATACAGCCCATGTTCAGTATACCCCCCTTTGTAACCTTGTCACATCACCCGACTCCAACAATAAGTCACAGCTTTGTAATACATCTTTATCATATTCCCTGCATGATCTATGTCCGAGGCAGCTGGATGTACATTCACTGCAAATACATACCACCAAAGGGTGATCCACGTTGTAGTCCTTTGCTGTAAAGTTTTTCACCATTCCTGCTATTGGATACGACATTCCATGACTGAGAGTACACAAAATGTACAGTTTGAGTCTGATCACCTAATGTAAGCAACTCACATCTTTTCACCATGAGCACCCAATACGTCCCCACCACCCCCCAGATTATAGCATAAATGCTGCCTCCTCCACACTTTAAGCCCCGATGAAGAATCATTTAGACTCAAAATGTTAGCTTGCTCTCTCTCCCTGGATGCTGTCTGACCCACTGTGATCTCCAGCAAAGAGTATGGGCTTGTGGTGCAACGGTAGTGTGCCTGACTCCAGATCAGAAAGTTGCATGTTCAAATCACATCAGGCTTAATTGAAGAAGAAAAAAAGGGTGACACGGTCACTCAGTGGTTGGCACTGCTGACTCACAGCGCCAGGGACCCGGTTTGATTCCCACCTCGGGTGACTAGCTGTGTGGAGTTTGCACATTCTCCCTGTGTCTGCGTAGCTTTCCTCCCACAGTCCAAAAATGTGCAGGTCAGATAAACTGGCCATGCTAAATTGCCCATAGGAGCAGGTGCATTAGTCAGGGGTAAATATACAGTAGGGTATTGGGTCTGGGTGGGGTACTCTTCGGAGGGTTGGTGTGGACTTGTTGGGCCGAAGGGCCTGTTTCCATACAGTAGGGAATCTATTCTAAAATTTGTTGTTTTGAGTTACTGTATTTTCTCTTGTGTAACTCAAGAGATCTGAAAATTCAACAAAATTTTAAGAGTCTCATGTTAAAACTAACTGAATCCACAATTATAGATTAAAATTAGTGAGATTTAAAAAGTCCCTGAGTTACTTCAGAGACAGTATGGATGCTTTTTTAAGGGCATACACTGTTTGTCAAGTTGACAGGTTTCGAAACGAGAGTGACTGCACAGACACAGGGCTTCAACAGACAGTGTGTCGGGGTTTGCGAAGCAGTTAGATAGTAAGGTGGATGGGATTTGATGATCCGTCTCTGCCCAGGCTCAGGGGCAGGACTGAGCCATGCCTTTGGGTTTGCAAGGTGCAGAATAAAGATCCTGCCACCCTCCTGCTTCTCTTTGGTCCAATTCGAAATGTTTGCCCCTCCTGTCCAGAAGGCAATGTGTGCTGCACATTGGCATTCAATCAGAGGGCTGGCTGGCTGCAGGGTTATCATTCCACTGGCATTGCCCATCCCCCCTTCCCAGCATTCCCCTTCCTTGTGACTTCTATTATGTGACTGAATTGTTAAAGTTCCCATGATAACCGTCACCAGCATTCTCACAACAACCAATCTGAGGTGAGGCCTTCAATGCCTCACTTTCTCTCTCCTTTTTTTAAAAAAGTGGTGTTACATTTTCCAATTTTGAAACTGATGGGTCCACTATCAAAGCTGGGCTAGTTTGGAAAATCCCAGCGATTGCACACCGAAGGTGACAGCAATCTCTTTTACAGCCCAAGGTTTCAGTCTGCTAGGACCTGGGAAATAGTCAGAATGTCAGGTTTCTGCAGATATTAATGACCTTAATTTCCCCACTCTGTTTAAACCCTAGTTTAACCCAACATTTGCAATATATTTTTCTACAATGAAGGCAGATACAGGACATTTGTTCCAATATCTCTGACATTTTCTAATTCTCCATTATAATTTCTCCTGTCTCGGCTTCGAAGAGAGTAATGTTTACTTTAGTTATTCTCTTATCTTTTAAAGAATAATAAAACACGTACTCAAGGCTTAAAGAAAGTCCCACTGCAGGTAGCAGTATCATCGTCACACATACTTTAGGAGATCCCTTTATAATGCTGTTTGATTGATATCAGCCAGTAATTATTGGCAGGTTTATATGAAGGAGGTTAATGTTACCTCTTGGCACAGATGTTGCTGGATCTGCAGAGTTCAAAGATAAGTAGTAAAATAGGGTAAAGTCACCATAGTCTTCCCAGACCATAGGGCTGCTCTCTCGTTAGGGAGGGACAGAGAGAGAGAGAGAGAGAGGGGGGGGAAGGACAGAGAGACAGACAGACAGAGACAGAGAGAGCGACAGAAAGAGACAGAGAGAGCGACAGAGAGACAGAGACAACTGGTGGTGGTTTAACCTGAGGGTCACCATGCCTCAAGTGAGGGGAGAGATTGAGAAGGTGGGAACTTAGCACCTGGGGTTGGGAACTGACTTCATACTATTGCTATCCCTCTGCATCACAAACCAGATGTCCAGCCAACTGAGCTGCTTTTAACTAATACACAGCAAAGAAAGGAAAAGGCAAATCAGTCCATAAAACACTAAAATATTAAGCTCTGTAAAGGTGTGTTATTTGTGGAAGATTGGCATTCATATCACACACATGTATTGCATTGCTTACCAGAGGTGGACACCAGCGTTTCCAAAACCAATTCCTGCAAAAACACTCGCAAGGTGCATGTTGAATCTAGCCTCGATGTCATCAGGGTGTCTAACAGCACTAGCAGTATGAAGGAGAAATTAATATTTTACACGTGATAACAGCATTCACAGAAAAACACCTGAACAATCTCCTATGACATTCAACGTGGGCGATAACAGGCGATACCAGGGGCAGGATTTAATGGGGCTTGTAAGAATGGGAAGGACCTAGGCTCGGGGCGTGGGAAGGGTATGTTATTGGGAGCTGCCATCTTGAGTCTGCAGCATTAGTTTGAGGTTGTGTGATATACCGGGTGGCATGTCAATGGCAAAGTGGCCAACACGATAGTGTATGTTGGGAAACTATTTCCCATTCATTTGTGGAGCTTGAAAACTCATCTATTGGGGAGCACATCAAATTCAGTCCATCTACAGGAACCTCCCTCTGGTTTCCTCATGGCTTAAAGATGGTGTGCACCCAATGTTTAATCTTTCGATTTGAGGGGAGGGTTTGGCGTTGTCTACCTCACCAGGTATGGAGTTATCAGGAATGGTAGCAGAAAGGATGAGGAGGGGGCTACACAGTTTAGTAGTCAGGTCCTCAAACAGCATAGTGGTTAGCAAAAGGTGCCCAAGTCTTGAAGCAGAGGGTTAAGAGGCGGAAGTACTTGAAGGGATCCAGGCTTCATCCTCTAGGGGAGGGGTTATCACTGCAGCGCTGTGGTCCTGTGTGTCTCAGGGAGACAGTTGCACCACAATGGAAAGCCAATGGTCAGGGAAGGGAACTGGGCAGGTCAGTGCATCCACTGGAAGCTGCTGCGTCGCAGGAGATCAGATGGGCATCCATCACATTGCAGATCAGGGAGGAAGCCACTGTGGGATTGGAGGGGCTCTGGGCATGGGCCATGGGAAGATCATGCAATCCCACTGATTAACTCCCAGGTGCTATAGGAATGAAGACCACGTCCACAGAGGTGCACACATCATTGTCTGCCACCTCCACACAGTCCCCTTTGTGGATGTGCAATGGGTCTCAAACATACACCCAGTCTCTCTGCAGCTTCACCTGCTACCAGAGGATGGCTCGGTCACACAGAAACACAGGCCACAAGACCATTAACCGAGGGGGAAGGGAGGTCGGTAGAAACCTAACCGAGATCATCTTCATCACTGCAGAGTGCAGGAGCACCAGCGAATGTTCAAAATGCACACCAACTATCTCTAGATGTCCAAGATGCAATGCTGGTCACAGCTTTCTCAGGAGGCAGTCACCCACCCTATAGCTCAGGGGCCTCAGAGGGAACCCAAGCCAATCACCCTCAAAGGTAACCGTGGCTCTAAGTCCCTTGACAAGGAGCTCACTTCAGGGGAACATTTCCCAGACTGCACCACACTGACTGAGATCTCAGAGTAGATCTCCCAGGTGCCAGAACCATGCAGAAACGTGGTCAGGACTATCAGAAGCAACAATCTTCAATCGTTCTGACCACAAATGATACTGTGACCTCACCATCTTTCCTCACTTGCAGACCATCTCTCTGCCAGTCTCCATCAAGAACTACCTCATTTCACCCATCCCTACCTCCAGCACTATGGGGAGTATACTGTTCTATCACCAGATGCAAGCAGTTGACTCTTAGCCATCCGCTATCTTCGCATCCCACCCAACAGCTGCCACGGGGAATGCCTGACAGTGCAGACAGCTGTCTAAAGGAGGAGATTCCAACTAACCCATACAATAAGAAAGTGAACAAGGTATGCTGTGATATTTACAATAACATACCAGCACTAGAGTGCCTCAATGTTCCTTCCATGGCCACTTCACCTTCTTGTCACTTGGAGATCAGCAGCTTGGGAGGAGGTAGGTTACAGAATGCAATCTTCCAGTGCATGACAAGATGTGGGTCACACCCTTCAATCTGCAGTGTGCCTGCTCGTGTGCAGCTCCCATGGGCAGCAGTTGTGCCCATGTCCTGACCTTCTGTTATGGGCTGCATGCCTCTCATTTAATTCTACCCCAAATATAATTCTTCAGCTGGTTTGGAGCTCAGTCCTATAGCAAATGAAGGTGGTAAAAGAGGGGGAGGTGTGGCATTGTTAGTCAAAGGAGAAAGTGAGGTCTGCAGATGCTGGAGATCAGAGCTAAAAATGTGTTGCTGGAAAAGCGCAGTAGGTCAGGCAGCATCCAAGGAACAGGAAATTCGACGTTTCGGGCATAAGCCCTTCCTGATGAAGGGCTTATGCCCGAAACGTTGAATTTCCTGTTCCTTGGATGCTGCCTGACCTGCTGCGCTTTTCCAGCAACACATTTTCAGCATTGTTAGTCAAACACAGTATTACAGTGTCAGAAAGGACATTTGAGGACTCTGAGGTAGTACGGGCTGAGGTTAGAAACAGGAAAGAAGAAGCCATCCTGTTGGGAGTTTTCTACAGATCTCCGAATAGTTCCAGAGATGTGGAGCAAAGGTGATTCTGGATAGAAGTGAGAGTAACAGAGTAGTTGTTATGGAGAACTTTAACTTTCCAAATATTGACTGGAAATATTATAGTTTGAGTACGTTAGATGGGTCAAATTTAGTCCATTGTGTGCAGGATGGTTTCCTGACACCGTAGGTAGAGAGGTCAACAAGGGGAAAGGCCACATTAGATTTGGTACGGTAATGAACCTGGCCAGGAATTAGATTTGGAGGTAAGTGGAGCACTTTGGTGATAATGACCACATTTGGTGATGTTTACTTCAGGGATGGAAGAGATAGATATATAACACAGAGTAAGAGTTATTGTTCTCCTCGGAGAGGCAATTATGTTGCAATTAGGCAAGATGGAGGATGCACAGGACGGGGAAGGAAACAGCAGGGGATGGCACAATAGAAATGTGGACCTTACTCAAGGAACAGTTATTGCATGTCCTTGCTAAGTATGTACCAGTCAGCTAGGGAGGAAGTGGTCGAGCGAGGGAACCGTGGTTTACTAAAGAAGTTGAACCTCTTCTCAAGAGGAAAAAGGTTTATGTTAGGATGAGATTTGAAGGCTCAATTAGGGCGCTTGAGGGTTATAAATTAGCCAGGAAAGACCCAAAGAGAAAACTAAGAAGAGCCAGGAAGAGACATTGGCTGATAGGATCAAGGAAGGCCCTAAAGCTCTCTATATGTACATCAGGAATAAAAGAATGACTAAAGAAAAATTAGGGCCAATCAAGGATAGTTGTGGGAAGTTGTGTGTGGAGTCCGAGAAGATAGAGAAACACTAAATGAATATTTTTCGTCAGTATTCACACTGGAAAAAAGACAATATTGTCAAGGAGAATACTGAGATCCAGGCCTCTAGTCTAGACGGGATTGAGATTCACAAGGAGGTGGTGTTAGCAATTCTGGAAAGTGTGAAAATAGATAAGTCCCCTGGGCCGGATGGGATTTAGTTTAGGATTCTCTGGGAAGCCAGGGAGGAGATTACAGAGCCTTTGGCTTTGATCTTTATGTTGACATTGTCTACAGGGATAGTTCCAGAAGACTGGAGGATAGCAAATGTTGTCCCCTTGTTCAAGAAGGGGAGTAGAGACAACCCTGGTAATTATAGACCAGTGAGCCTTACTTAGATTAGATTACTTACAGTGTGGAAACAGGCCCTTTGGCCCAACAAGTCCACACCGACCCTCTGAAGCGCTACCCACCCAACCCCATTCCTCTAAATTTACCCCTTCACTTAACACTATGGGCAATTTAGCATGGGCAATTCACCTAACCTGCATATCTTTGGACTGTGGGAGGAAACCGGAGCACCCAGAGGAAACCCATGCAGACACGGGGAGAATGTGCAAACTCCACACAGTCAGTCGCCTGAGGTGGGTTCAGTTGTGGGTAAAGTGTTGGAAAAGGTTATAAGCAATAGGATTTACAATCATCTAAAAAGGAATTAATTGATTAGGGATAGTCATCATGGTTTTCTGAAGTGCAGGTTGTGCCTTACAAACCTTATTGAGTTCTTTCAAATGGTGACCAAACAGGTTGATGAGGGTGTAGTGGTTGATGTGGTGTATATGGATTCTGTAAGGCGTTTGATAAGGTTCCCCACGGTAGGCTATTGCACAAAATACTGAGCCATGGGATTGAGGGTAATTTAGCTGTTTGAATCAGATATTGGCTAGCTGAAAGAATACGGAGGGTGGTGGTTGATGGGAAATGTTCATCCTGGAGTTCAGTTGCTAGTGGTGACCGCAAGGATCTGTTTTGGGGCCACTGCTGTTTTCATTTTTATAAATGACCTGGATGAACGTGTAGAAGGATGGGTCAGTAAATTTGTGGATGACACTAAGGTTGGTGGAGTTGTGGATAGTGCTGAAGGATGTTGCAAGTTACAGAGGGACATAGATAAGCTGAGGAGCTGGGCTGAGAGGTGGCAAATGGAGTTTAATGTAAACAATTGTGAGGTGATTCACTTTGGAAGGAGTAACAGGAATGCAGCGTGCTGAGCTAATGGTAAGATTCTTGGTAGTTACAAGGTTTGTGAAGGTTTGTAGCTGAGGTTGAGGTTTAGGGTGTAGGTTTGCTCGCTGAGCTGTAGGTTTGATATCCAGACATTTCATTACCTGGCTCGGTAACATCATCAGTGGTGACCTCCAAGTGAAGCGAAGCTGTTGTCTCCTGCTTTCTATTGGAGGTCGCCACTGATGATGTTACCTAGCCAGGTAATGAAACAGCTCAGCAAGCAAACCTACACTGTAAGTCTTGGTAGTGTAGACGAGCAGAGGGATCTTGGTGTCCATGTACATAGATCCCTGAAAGTCGCCACCCAGATTGATAGGGTTGTTAAGGTATATGGTGTGTTAGCTTTTATTGGTAGAGGGATTGAGTTTTGAAGTCACAAAGTTATGCTGCAGCTGTACAAAACTCTGGTGCGGTTGTACTTGGAGTATTGTGGACAGTTCTAGTCACTGCATTATAGGAAGGGTGTGGAAGCTTTGGGAAGGGTTCAGCGGAGATTTACTAGGATATTGCCCGGAATGGAAGGAAGGTCTTATGAGGAAAGGCTGAGGATGTTTTCGTTAGAGAGAAGGTTGAGAGATGACTTAATTGAGACATCGAAGATAATCAGAGGCTTAGATAGGGTGGACAGTGAGAGCCTTTTTCCTTGGATGGTGATGGCTAACATGTGGGGACATAACTTTAAATTGAGGGGTGATAGGTATAGAACAGACGTCAGAGGTAGTTTCATTACTCAGAGAGTAGTAGGGTCGTGGAAAGCACTGCCTGCAACAGTAGTAGACTTGCTAACTTTAAGGACATTTAAATGGTTATTGGATAAAACATGAATGAAAATGGAATAGTGTACGGTAGATCAGCTTCAGATTGGTTCCACAGGTCGGCACGACATCGTGGGCCGAAGGGCCTGTACTGTAATGTTCTATGTTTGAAATACTCAGGGTATTATAAATAACATTTTATTGTTAACTTTAACCATGATATTTTTGACCATGTACAGTATAAAATAAACCAGAGAAGAAACAAAGAATATATCTAAGCTGTCATCATACACCAACCAGTTAGGTTATTAGAACCTGGTACAGACTGATTACTTTGGAAGAGTTCATTTCATTTTTTCTTCATTATGTTGCAGCTAAGTAACTTTGCTAATAAGATTAATTGTTCCCTCTGTAATCAAGTTCTTTTTTCTAACAAAGGCTCACATTGCTGATGACTGTGTCACCATCAAGATGTACCAGCAAAATTAGGCCATTCAGCCCACTGCATCAGCTCTGCCGTTTTATCAGATAGTGGCTGATCTGATGATTCTTAAGTCCACTTTCCTGCCTACACCCTTACTGCCCTTATTGATTAAAAATCTGCCTTCCTCAGCCTCAAATATATTTATTGACCCAGCCTGAATAGTCGTGTGTGCGGACAAATTCCATAGAGTCACTTGCCTCTGATTTCTGGAATGGCTATACTGCCCTCTGTGGGTTAGCTGTGTGACTGGCAGCAGCCTGGGAATAACTGGGCCAAAACAACGATTCCCAATCCTTTTCTGGAGAATATATCCTTCCTCAAAAGTTTAAGTTTGACATTATTTATTTACTAATTATTCTATTTTGCAAGCTGAACTCCTCTTCAAACGCAAAACACCACATTATTAAAATCAAATGATATCTAACGAAGGGTCACTGCACTCTAAAAGTTAAGACAAGCAGAATTAGGCCATTTGGCCCATCGAGTCTGCTTCCCCATTCGGTCGTGGCTGATATGTTTCTCAACCCCATTCTCCTGCCTTCTCCCCATATCCTTTGATCCCCTGACTAAGCAAGAACCTATCTATCTCTGTCTTAAACACACTCAATGACTTGGCCTCCACAGCCCTCTGTGACAATGAGTTCCACATAGTCATCACCCTCTGGCCAAAAGTAATCCCTCCTCATCTCAATTCTAAAAGGGTCGTCTCTTCACTCTGAGGCTGAATTTCTCCAACAATTTCTGCTTTGGTGCCAAATTATTAAAGCTGGAACCAGTCATAGCTAGAGATCGGTTTCGTGTTACCGTTTCAGATACTTTGCCACGATGTTTAAGGCATGCTTGGACCAGACATCACTGATGGGGTTACTCCCTTGATAAGCTGGACGATTGATTGGGTTAGATGGGCAGGGTGACCGTAGGTTGTAGGGGAGTGCGGTGTAGGACTCCAGAGCGTGGCTGTGAACAAGAACAGAGAGCATCAACAACTTCAAATGTACCTCCTGTGTGTGGAGGAATTTAAATGCGACTGTTGGAACTTATAAAAGTTTCTACATGATTAAAAAGAGAGTTCTAGACAGTTTGATTTATAGAACAGAATCCCTACAGTGTGGAAACAGGCTCTTCAGCCCAACAAATCCAGACTGGCCCTCCAAAGAGTAACCCACCCCCCCTTCCCTATGACTCTACATTTACCCCTGACTAATACACCTAATCTACACACCCTGAACACTATGGGCAATTTAGCATAACTAATTCACCTAACCTGCACATCTTTGGAAACCAGAACATCCGGCTGAAACCCACACAGAAATGGGGGCAACATATAAACTCCACACAGACAGCTGCCCGAGGCTGGAATCGAACCCGGGTCCGTGGTGCTGTGAGGCAGCAGTGCTAACCACTGAGCCACTGTGATTGGTCTTTTGAATTTTGCATCAGAACCATCTGTTGCTATTTGAGCAATTTGATTGGTTTATGGTCGATATACCTTCCAATAATTTGATTAGCTGGTGAAAATTATGTTAATTTTTTTGGCTGCTCTTCTTAAACCTGTCCCACCATGGTCCTAACTCTAGTTTATCAGCTGCAGCCTTGGGCATAAATGCTCATTTGATGATGTTTGCCAGCATCTGGCTAACAGTGCAATTTCACAGATGGATAAATGTGACAGATTGCTACATTGCTATCTACAGACCCTGTCAGCTTGCTCTCCCACTCGGTCCTTCCTTCCTAAGTGCCAAAGTCTGGTCTTTACTAAGGCAACTATCTCTGGCTTTTCCAGCTCTTTTTCATCTCATCGCTCTTATAAGGTCTCCAATTAGGTAGAGTTACTCCCTCTCAGAAACTTTATGAAATAATGGTTCCTCAAAGCCTCCCACTGGCCTTTCAGAAATCTCCTTCCGTTATCTGCAGCAGCAGGTGAATAGCGAGTGACTTTAATCGCTGTCACAATGCTCTCCTGCCTTTTATACTGGGCAGTTTGGAGAGGTTTGTAGAGGTTGCTAATGACAGCACTAGCTGCAAAACAATATGTGGTCTCTTTCTTGAACATTAAGTGTAATTTACAGTCAGTGTTTTGTAACAGAAAAAGAGGCTCCTCATTTCATTCTGTCTACACCAACCCTCAAACCAATCCATTTCCCAGCAGTTTGCCCAGACCCTGTGTGCCACGTTGTTTCAAGTGTTCACCTAAATAAATAAATAAATAGAGGTTTCATTATCCTTAGCAAGGGTGTGTGCTTCAACTCCCTTTAGCAAAACATAGCTTATGTTAAATGTTAATCAAACATTTGTTGAAATTCAACACCATGACTTTAGAGATTGTTCAGCAACTGGAAGAATGTATTGATTTCTGGGAAAATGTAATTATATTGACTGAAGAAAAAGCAGAATAATTATTTCATATTTAACTATCACAATACAATTATATGCCAAAGATGAGCTGATTGTTTGATGACAAGATACAATGTTCATTTTACCTCTTGAAGACATGCCATCGGATATGGGTCTGATCATTCAGCATGTTAAGTTACCAATATTGTATATGAGTGTTGAGTACTGGGTGTGGGATATCACAGCCATAATGGCCATCTATAGACACTTCCCAACAGCTATTTCAATGGTCAGGACTGGAACCCGCCTGGTCTTTCCCTAGCCTGACATATTTGGCAAAAACAGTGAACAGCCATTCGCTGGAGTGTAGGAGGTTCAGAGGTGACCATATAGAAGTTTATAAAATCATGAGGGGTATAGATAAGGTTAATGGTGGGTGTCTTTATCCCTAGGATGGAGAACTTTGGGACTGGGGCCTCATTTTTAAGGATAGAGATTTTAAAAAGACATGAGGAGCAAATCTTTTACACAAAGGGTGATTCGTGTGTGGAATGAACTTCCTGAGGAAGTGGTGGATGTGGGTACAATTACAACATTTAAAAGACACTTGGATAAGCACATGAATAGGAAAGGTTTGGAGGTGCTGGCAGCTGGGACTGGTTTAGTTTGGGATTGTGTTCAGCTTGGACTGGTCGGACAGAAGGGTCTGTTTCTGTGCTGTATGACTCTATGATTATGTATTGCATGTTACAGACACTATAAAGTTAGAACATCCAAGAGATCAAGAGTGAGACCATCTCAATTACATGGAAGAAAATTATATTGGAAATATGACTGAAACGACAAGTTTGGCTGCTTAAAAAAAAACCAAATAAAAATTATCCTCACAGCATTTATCAAAGACCCTATGAGAGCGCATTATACTAATTCCAATAATCTGAAGAATCAGACAGCTCCTGTACTTTACAACAATATAATATAGGAACAGAAGTAGGCCACTCAGCCCATCGAATCTGCCTTCATTCAATCATGGCTGATAGGTTTCTCAACACCATTCTCCTGCCTTCTCCTGGTAACCCTTGATCACTGCTTACAAATCAAGAACATGTCTGTCTCTGTCTTAAACACACTCAATGACTTGGCCTCCACAGCCCTCTGCGCCAATAGGTTCCATGGAATTATCACCCCCTGGCTGAAGAAATTCCTCCTCCTCTCAGTTGTAAAGGGTCGTCCCTACAGTCTGAGGCTGTGCCCTTGGGTCCCCCAGTCTCTCGAGGAGAAAGTGAGGTCTGCAGATGCTGGAGATCAGAGCTGAAAATGTGTTGCTGGAAAAGCGCAGCAGGTCAGGCAGCATCCAAGGAACAGGAAATTCGATGTTTCGGGCATAAGCCCTTCATCCGCGTGGGCGGCACGGTGGCACAGTGGTTAGCACTGCTGCCTCACAGCGCTGGAGACCCGGGTTCAATTCCCGACTCAGGCGACTGACTGTGTGGAGTTTGCACGTTCTCCCCGTGTCAGCGTGGGTTTCCTCCGGGTGCTCCGGTTTCCTCCCACAGTCCAAAGATGTGCGGGTCAGGTGAATTGGCCATGCTAAATTGCCCGTAGTGTTAGGTAAGGGGTAAATGTAGGGGTATGGGTGGGTTTCGCTTCGGCGGGTCGGTGTGGACTTGTTGGGCCGAAGGGCCTGTTTCCACACTGTAAATCTAATCTAATCTAATCCTGACCGAAACGTCGAATTTCCTGTTCCTTGGATGCTGCCTGACCTGCTGCGCTTTTCCAGCAACACATTTTCAGCTTCCCCAGTCTCTCCTATTGGTGAAAGCATCTTTTCCATGTCCACTCTACCCAGGCCTCTCAGTATTCTTTAAGTTTCAATCAGACTCCTCCTCATCCTTCTAACCTCCATTGAGTACACACCCAAACCTCCTCAACTGCTCCTCATATGACAAGCCGTTCATCCCTGGCATCATTCTTGTAATCCTCCTCTGGACCCCCTCCAATGCCAGCACATCCTTCCCTAGGTGCAGGGCCCAAAACTGCTCACGATATTCCAAACACAGTCTGACCAGAGCCTTATACAGCCTTAACTGTACATCTCTGCTCTTGCATTGTAGCTCTCTGGAAATGAATTCTAACTTTGCATTTGTCTTCCTAACTGCCTGTTAATTCGAAGAGAATCCTGAACTAAGACTCCCAAGTCCCTTTGTGTTTCAGACTTCCAAAGCCTTTTTCCTTCTGTAAGACAGTCTATGTCTCTATTCTTCCTACCAAAATGCATAACCTCCCACTTCCCCACATTATATTCCATCTGTCACATCTTAGCCCACTCTCCTAGCCTGCCCAAGTCCTTCTGCAGCCTCCCTGCTTCCTCAACACTCCCTGTCCCTTCACCTATCTTTGTGTCATCTGCAAACTTAGCAATACTGCCCTTAGTTCCTTCGATCAGTAATGTATAAAGTGAATAGCTGCAATTCTCAAGAGATGTTCAGAGATCTCTCAGCCAATACAGAAGGACTATGTGAGAA
This sequence comes from Hemiscyllium ocellatum, assembly GCF_020745735.1. Taxonomy (NCBI): domain Eukaryota; kingdom Metazoa; phylum Chordata; class Chondrichthyes; order Orectolobiformes; family Hemiscylliidae; genus Hemiscyllium; species Hemiscyllium ocellatum. The sequence goes on along the minus strand of NC_083404.1, from coordinate 6,537,934 downwards.
ATCTGACTGTTCACAACAAAATGTGCATTTTCAAATTTGACAAAATTAGTAAAAAAAAGCTCATCAAACTCAGAAAAATACATGTTAAATAATCATAGACATACTGAAATTTCTACACAGAATGTTACTCCTTCGATCATTTAAACTTTATTACATTTGTTTACAATTATTTCAGAGTTGCTCCAAATCTGTGCTCACTGGTACAGCAATGGAAGGTGTGTTCCATCACATCTCTAGTGATGTTGTGCTAGCAGAGAGGGAGCAGTTGCTAAGACAATTTTGAACCTGGAAGGATTACCTACCAAAGTACATCAAATCCACTGTAAGCAGCCACTCGCTCAGGCATGTGCAGTGTGTGCGAAGGGTCCACGATTCCAAGCGCTGGTTTCAGAGCCCTGCTGGCAATACCTAAAATGGAACGTTCAGCAGACAGTGGGAAAACAAAACCAGCTCAGTCACAGAATCATACAGATGTGCAGCACGGAAACAGACCCTTCGTCCAACCTGTCCATGCCGACCAGATATCCCAACCCAATCTAGTCCCACCTGCCAGCACCTGGCCCATATCCCTCCAAACCCTTCCCATTCATATACACATCCAGATGCCTTTTAAATGTTGCAATTGTACCAGCCTCCACCACATCCTCTAGCAGCTCATTCCATACACCCATACACGTATCACCCTCTGTGTGAAAAAGCTGCCCCTTAGGTCCTTTTTAAATCTTTCCCCTCTCACCTTAAACCTATGCCCTCTAGTTCTGGACTCCCCTCCCTGGGGGAAAAGACTTTGTCCATTTACCCTAACTATGCCCCTCATAATTTTGTAAACCTCTATAAGGTCACCCCTCAGCCTCCGACGCTCCAGGGAAAACAGCCCCAGCCTGTTCAGCCTCTCCCTGTAGCTCAGATCCTCCAACCCTGGCAATATCCTTGTAAATCTTTTCTGAACCCTTTCAAGTTTCACAACAGCTTTCTTATAGCATGGAGAGGTCAGTATCCTAATCCCACCCTCCCCTATATCCTCTGATCCCTTTAGTCACAAGAGCTACATCTACCTTCTTCTTAAAAACACAATGTCTTGGCCTCAACTACTGTCTGTGGTAGGGAATTCCACAAGCTCAGCATTCTCTGGCTAAAGAAATTTCTCGTCATCTCAGTCCTAAGTCACCCTCTTGATAAAATTCTAAGATAATAACACTAAGTTCATCAGTTTCGGTCCGATTCCCACGAGGAATCTCTGCCATGGTCTCTGGAGGCAGGGAGAGATTATCTCATATCCCTGCCTTAGGTAACAGCCAGGACCTGCCATTGTGAACCATCAAAGTCAGGGTGTGACTGTAACTCAGTCCCCAGTAGGTGACGGGATATAACATCTCAGGCTGCAGGGACCTGCCTGATGTACTCACTGTAGCAAACTCAGATGTTGCAAATATCTCCAGCTCCTGCAGGGAAGGAGCCTGATGGACTCCCCATGGTCACCTTCCCTGATATTTCTGGACCCTCAGTTTATCCACTCCATTCACTCTTCTTTTCTTATTTTATCCTTTCTTCTCTTGTTCTTTTTTTCTCTTTTTTATTTTATGGTACTGGGCTCTTGGTGAGGAGCTTGGTTGTGGTGACAACATCAGCTGCTGTGACTGGGCGCAACGGCGTGGGACTCAGGGTGGTGGCGTTAGAGACAGGGTGGGGTTCCTGACAGCGTCAGCGTCCAGCGCACGTTCCTGGAGATGGTGGTGGAGGGGAGTTTGGGCCCAGTACAAGACCCAGCTGCATTGGCGGGGGCTGCATTGGCCAGGTGGGCCTGAAGGGGGCTCATGGCTGAGTAGAGTGGGTACTGGCAGCATCGGCAGTGGCTCCATTGGTGAGGTCCACAGTCACCAGGGCATCGGTGGTGGTGGTGGTGAGATGGTGCGGAAGAACAGGCGAGTTTCCTTCCATCCGCGATGGTGCAGTGAAGGGGACTCATGGCTGGCCAATAGGCCCATGATGGAGCACGGAACAAGAAGGGCTGTAAAACCGACACTTTCTTTACTCCTGCATTGGTCTGTCTTTACATTCTATGGTTCGGTTTATTTTCCTGTGTTTGAAGATCTGTAGCCTATTAAGTTCTGTAGTGCCAGAGAGTGACAACACTATCCAACACTATTCCCTGTATTTTTGTAACAAGATACACGTGACAATAAATAAATCAAATCAAATCAAAAGCCTAAGCAATAATCACATGTACTGTGAATCACACACAAAATGTGCACACGCTATTTGGGGATTCTGAGAGTGCTGCTGTGGTTCTATGGATCAGATTTGTAATTAGTTATAAATACCCTTACCAAATTAACATGGGAAAGGGCCACCTCATCACAGTTTACATCGTCATGGTTACTTGTACCTGTTTTAACTTTCATAGCTTCGTAGTCAAATATTGCCACACCCGTGGTCTCACTTCCTGTGCCAGCTGTCGTAGGAACTGAGAATAAAAAATTAAAATGTGATTAGTTAATAGCTATATGCTTTTTTAAAACATACATATATATACTTCCAACATTTAATTTGCCGAGTAGAGAAATGGGCTGAGATGGGGCTCGTGATGGCCTTATGTCACTATAGGCATGGCAGAAACATAAATCTGTCTTCCTTTAAGATTTGTAATGACTAAAGAAACATGACACATGAAACATTCTTTTGGCTGATTGACAATAGGTATAAATATTGTTAGGACATGGTGTAAACCCTCCTGCTTAATGTAAAACCAGCAACACAAAAAAGATTTATCCTGTGCAGTAATCTGTAAAAATTCGAGTAGCCAAGAACTATGTAAAGTAAAAATTAACAACTTTATTTAGAGAATAATTAACTAACCATTATTTTCAATTTCTTTCTCTAACCTATCTTTTACCTTCCCTTCTGTAATACTAGTTCAATAAAACTCCCAATTATGATTTACACATCAAAATATCTTATCTCAAAAACCAGGCAGCTTGAGGTTCTTATCTTCGGATTTTCCTGTATCTTCTTTTCTCCTTGTTCAGAATTTAGAACATAGAACATAGAACATAGAACAATACAGCACAGAACAGGCCCTTCGGCCCACGATGTTGTGCCGAACATCTATCCTAGATTAAGCACCCATCCATGTACCTATCCAATTGCCGCTTAAAGGTCGCCAATGATTCTGACTCTACCACTCCCACGGGCAGCGCATTCCATGCCCCCACCACTCTCTGGGTAAAGAACCTACCTCTGACATCTCCCCTATACCTTCCACCCTTCACCTTAAATTTATGTCCCCTTGTAACACTCTGTTGTACCTGGGGAAAAAGTTTCTGACTGTCTACTTTATCTATTCCTCTGATCATCTTATAAACCTCTATCAAGTCACCCCTCATCCTTCGCCGTTCCAACGAGAAAAGGCCGAGAACTCTCAACCTATCCTCGTACGACCTATTCTCCATTCCAGGCAACATCCTGGTAAATCTTCTCTGCACCCTCTCCAAAGCTTCCACATCTTTCCTAAAGTGAGGCGACCAGAACTGCACACAGTACTCCAAATGTGGCCTAACCAAAGTCCTGTACAGCTGCAACATCACTTCACGACTCTTGAATTCAATCCCTCTGCTAATGAACGCTAATACACCATAGGCCTTCTTACAAGCTCTATCCACCTGAGTGGCAACTTCAAAGATCTATGTACATAGACCCCAAGATCCCTCTGTTCCTCCACCTGACTAAGAACCCTACCGTTAACCCTATATTCCGCATTCTTATTTGTTCTTCCAAAATGGACAACCTCACACTTGGCAGGGTTGAACTCCATCTGCCACTCCTCAGCCCAGTTCTGCATCATATCTAAGTCCCTTTGCAGCCGACAACAGCCCTCCTCACTGTCCACAACTCCACCAATCTTCGTATCATCTGCAAATTTACTGACCCACCCTTCGACTCCCTCATCCAAGTCATTAATAAAAATTACAAACAGCAGAGGACCCAGAACTGATCCCTGCCAAACTCTACTTGTAACTGGGCTCCAGGCTGAATATTTACCATCTACCACCACTCTCTACCACTGGTTAGCCAGTTTTCTATCTAATTGGCCAAATTTCCCTCTATCCCATGCCTCCTGACTTTCCGCATAAGCCTACCATGGGGAACCTTATCAAATGCCTTACTAAAATTCATGTACACTACATCCACTGCTCTACCCTCATCCACATGCTTGGTCACCTCCTCAAAGAGTTCAATAAGACTTGTAAGGCAAGACCTACCCTTCACAAATATGTGCTGGCTGTCCCTAATCAAGCAGTGTCTTTCCAGATACTCATAAATCCTATCCCTCAGTACCCTTTCCATTACTTTGCCTACCACAGAAGTAAGACCAACTGGCCTGTAATTCCCGGGGTTATCCCTATTCCCTTTTTTGAACAGGGGCACAACATTCGCTACTCTCCAGTCCCCTGGTACCACCCCTGTTGACAGTGAAGACGAAAAGATCATTGCCAACGGTACTGCAATTTCCTCTCTTGCTTCCCACATAATCCTAGGATATATCCCGTCAGGCCCAGGGGACTTGTCTATCCTCAAGTTGTTCAAAATGTCCAACACATCTTCCTTCCTAACAATTTCTGCATCACAAGTTACTAATCGAAAAGGTACTTTTAAGAAAGATTTTTTTTCAAGCAGTCTGTTACATGCTAGGACTTGGCAGTTCTCCTCTCAACTGTTCAATATCCCCCCCGGTATTATACCCCAAAGCATTGGATTGTGTCATTGGCTTTTAAGGTTGTCAATATACTCAATTCAAACTTGATTGGAAATTGGTATTTTTTCGGGGTATAATTTAAACTGATTGGCTAAATTTGAATTTGTCTTTGTCTACAGGCAACGAGCTAATCAAGTTGTTCGACCAAGTGTTACATACATTGTTGCCTTATTGAGAACACTTGGTGTTGTGTATGGTGGTTCTGTTGCTTTTAACTCTCTTAAAGTTAAGAGAGTTAACCATCCACATCTTCATAACAATATATAGGCCCTAAACGACCTTCCACATGGGTGTGAACTGGCAGAGGTGATAAAAGTTGAGATTTGGATGGGAATCCCTTAAGTTCATGATTACATGACACAAAGTCATAGAGACATACAGCAGGGAAACAAACCCTTTGGTCCAACCAGTCCATGCTGATCATAATCCCAGTCTAAACTAGCCCCACCTGCCTACTCCTGGCCCATATCCCTCCAAACCTTTCCTATTCATGTATCTATCCAAATGTTTTTTTACTGTTGTTATTGTACCTCCATCCACCACTTACTCAGGAAGTTCATTACTCTGTCTAAAAAGTTTGTCCCTCATGTCTCTTTTAAATCTCTCTCCTCTCACTTTAAAAAGTGTCCCCTAGTCTTAAAATCACCATCCTAGGAAAAAGGCAACTACTATTAACTCTGTCTATACCTCTCATTATGAATGTAAGTTTGCTCGCTGAGCTGGAAAGTTTGTTTTCAGACGTTTCGTCACCATACTGGGTAACATCATCAGTGGGCCTCCGGTGAAGCACTGGTGGGAGGATGGCCTGCTTTTTATTTATGTGTTTAGGTTTCCTTGGGTTGGTGATGTAATTTCATGTGGTGATGTCATTTCCTGTGGTGATTTAATTTCCTGTTCTTTTTCTCAGGTGGTAAATGGGATCCAAGTCAATGTGTTTGTTGATAGAGGTCCGGTTGGAATGCCATGCTTCTAGGAATTCTCATGTGTGTCTCTGTTTGGCTTGTCCTAGGATGGGTGTATTGTCCCAGTCGAAGTGGTGTCCTTCCTCATCCATATGTGAGGATACTAGTGAGAGTGGGTCATGTCTTTTTGTGGCTAGTTGATGTTCATGTATCCTGGTGGCTGTTTTCTGCCTGTTTGTCCAATGTAGTGTGTGTTACAGTACTTGCAAGGTATTTTAGAAATGACATTAGTTTTGCTTGTTGTCTGTATGGGGTCTTTTAAGTTCATTAGCAGCTATTTTAATGTGTTGGTGGGTTTGTGGGCTACCATGATGCCAAGGGGTCTGAGTAGTCTGGCAGTCATTTCCGAGATGTCTTTGATGTAGGGGAGAGTGGCTAGGGTTTCTGGACGTATTTTGTCTGCTTGTTTGGGTTTGTTGCTGAGAAATCGGCAGACTGTGCTCATTACATACCCAATCTTTTTGAATGCACAGTATAGGTGCTTTTCCCCTTCTCTTCGTAGTTCCTCAGTGCTGCAGTGTGTGGTGGCTCATTGAAATGATGTTCTGATGCAGCTCCATTTGTGGATGTTGGGGTGATTACTCTGTCATTCAGTATTTGGTCCGTGTGTGTTGTTTTCCTGTAGACTCTGGTTTGAAGTTCCCCATTGGCTGTTCACTCTACTGTGTCATCTAGGAATGGCAGGTTATTGTTGTTTTCCTCCTCTTTAGTGAATTTTATGCCAGTAAGGATATTATGGATGGTGTTGAAGGTTTCCTGTAATTTGTTTCGTTTAGTGATGACAAAGGTGTCATCCACATAGCGGACCCAAAGTTTGGGTTGGATGGTTGGCAGAGCTGTTTGTTCGGGTCTCTGCATTACTGCCTCTGCTAAGAACCCTGACATTGGGGATCCCATTGGTGTTCCATTGGTTTGTCCATAGGTTTTGTTGTTGAAGGTGAAGTGGGTGGTAAGGCATAGGTTCACTAGCTTGACGATATTATCCATCCATCCATCCTAGGACAAGCCAAACAGAGACATGCACGAGGATTCCTAGAAACACGGCATTCTAACCGAAACTCTATCAACAAACACATTGACTTGAATTCTATTTACCACCTGAGAAAAAGAACAGGAAATTACATCACCACAGGAAATTACATTGCCATAGGAAATGACATCACCAACCCAAGGAAACCTAAACACATAAATAAAAAGTGGGCCATACCACCAGTGCTTCACCAGAGGCTCATTGATGATGTTACCCAGGATAGTGACAAAACATCTGAAAACAAACCTTTTGGCTTAGCGAGCAAACTTACATCCAGAACCTCAGCCTGAGCTACAAATCTTCTCAAAATTTGCTAGCCCCTCATTATTTTATCAGGTTGCCTCTCAACCTTCTACGTTCCAGTGAAAAAAGTCCCAGCTTATTCAGCCTTTCTTTAAAATTCAAAGCTTCCATATTCAGCAACATCCTGATAAATCTCTTCTGAATCCTCTCCAGTCTGATAATATCCTTCCTGTAACAGGGCAACCAGAACTGGACACAGTATTCCAGAAGATTCTCACCAACCTCAACATGACTTCCCAACTCCTATACGACACTATTTAAATATGATTTATTGCACAAATATTTATATCAGATGGCAAGCCTGAATAAAAAGGATACAGTGGAAGAACAGTTAGGGAGAGATTGGTTTAGTCAGGAGAATCCAGGGACTAAAGGCAAGTGGATGGTGTCTGGAGTGGAGCCTGATTTGGGGGTGATGGAGGTGCAGATAGTGTGCAATATGTAAAATGTGGTTCGTGGGGGTCAGCAGAATATGGTGGGGCAGCAGATCAATCACATTTCAAGGGGAAGTCTTATAATGGGACTATTGTTATATGGCTACATTATACACAACAATCTTTATGACTGCATCACCAGTTAATCTCCAAAGGCACTGTAAACATAATCAAGACTAACAGCATTTTTCAGGAGTGCTGAGATGGAGGAAAGATTCAAAGGGACAAAGAGGAGAGCAGAGAATGCAGACAGAGTGAGAGAGCAGTGGGCAGAGGGGAGGGAAAGATTGTGGGAAAAGAGATATGAAGAGATAAAGTTTGCGCCTGCAAATAATTTTCACTTCCACCATTTTAAAGCTCCAATGTTGGGAATAACAAATTATTGTGAACCTTGATTCTAATTGACAAGATAGTTGATTTAAATTAGTAAAACGAACTCATAGTTATTTGAACCAGCAGCCCTTTATAGGTTAGTATAATACAGACTGGTGAGTGATGATCTTTTTGAAAACCCCCTTTATTTAATCATTCAGTCCACAATTTGAATGATCTTACATTATTAAAAGTTGAAGGAAAAAAAGTGGTGATTAAGAATATACCAAATACAAAATGAAAATAGATTGCACATGACAATAAATGTTTAACCAACTATACAGGTTGGTACACTTATAGCAGAGTCCAATGTCTGTGTGTGCTGATATAGTGGATGTTTGATCATGGTTAATGTTGCTGATGATGTTGTCAAGCACTTAAATCAATATCACACATTTTTATTATTTGCACATTGCGCAGTTTCGCATGGAGTTAGTAGCACTGCCACTCAATATGGTTCACTTCCATTGTTCCCTCTCTAAATACACTAAAGTTGGATATCACAATCTGTCTGTTACACAGAAAAATTGAAATGGTACAATACAGACCAACTCGGAATGAAATCAGCAGCACGGACTCACCTGCTATCAAAGGACAGAGACTAACAACAACGGGTTTGCCGTTTCCAATTGGTGCATTGACATAGTCCAGGAACTCAGCATCGGGACTGCAGGAGTAAAGGTTGGCCACTTTGCATGTGTCCATCACCGATCCACCTCCGACAGCGACAAACGCATCAAATTGTTCTTGACGAGCAAATGTTATTGCTTCCTTGAAGCTAATATAGTTTCAGAAAGTGGAGAATAATCAATGTAAACCAAAACATCACATCAGAATAGGACATACTAAAAAATTAAACAAGTGTTACACTTTGCTTTTTTTTCCGAAAGGAGAGCTCTCGGTAAATCAGACATTGTTGGAAAAGCTCAGCAGGTTTGGCACCGTCTGTGAGGGGATGTTTCAGGTCCAGCGACCCTTCTTCGGGATTTTAGGTAAGTTCTACTTGGAAAGTAAGATCTTCTGGGATTCTGAATGCACCCAGGGCTTTATCCTTAGTCTACGCTGGTAGCTGTCCTGTAATGCTGTGGTAGTGTCCCTACTTCTGAGCCAGGAGGCCTGGGTTCAAGTCCCACTTGCAGCAGAGGTATGTAACAATAGGTTGACGAGAAACTATCTCTCTAATCTGTGCTGAGCTAACTGATCCTAACAAGCACAACAATCAGCCTGGACTATTTCACTGGCACTATACATTCGTTGTAGTTTAATTTATTTTAGCTAACAAGGCCTATCACTTTACTTGGAAGTATCGTTTTACTTCAGCTGGATAATTCAGCTTATTCACAGGCAATTTCACCTCCTCCCCAAGGTTACTCTGTCTGGACCTCGCCTTTCCTGTTTCATTTATATTTTAGTTTGTATTATTGCCTGTAACTCCTTCCCATCGCCCCACTAGTAAAAAGCCTTTGCTTTCTGTTGGAACACTAGACCCATTTGGTTCCTGGAATCTGAACAGTGATCTGGAAGTAGGTCATTCAGCTCAGTGAGTTCACACCAATCCTCCAAAGAGTACCCCACCCACAGCCATCCCTTTACCCTATATTCCCCAGGGCTAACCCACCGAGCCTGCACGTTCCTGGACACCATCGGCAATTTAGCATGGCCAATCCAACACATCTTTGGACTGCGGGAGGAAACTGGAGCACCCAGAGGAAACCCCACAGACACAGGGAGAACATACAACCTCCACACACACAGTTGGCTGAGGCTGGGAATTGAACCAGGGTCCCTGCAGCTGTGAGGCAGCAGTGCTAACCACTGAGCCACTGCGCCACTTATTCAGCCTATCCTATTGATAATAGAAATAATGAGTCGAAAAGTGTGGCGGTGGAAAAGCACAGCATGTCAGGGAGCATTCAAGGAGCAGGGGAATCAATGTTTCAGGCAGAAGCCTTCATCAGAATTCCAGTGAGTAAAGAGGAAGGCCAGCAGTGATTCAGAAGGGAATCCTAGTCAAGATGGAGAGCCACTGGCCTTCCCACCCACATTATTGTTATTGTCCCATTGCCTGGAGGAGAATGCAAACCATCCCAGAGTCATTTGTACATCACAGAAACAGACCCTTCGGTCCAAATCGTCCATGCCGATCAGATATTCTAAATTAATCTAGTCTCATTTGCCAACATTTAGCCCATATCCCTCTAAACCCTTCCTATTCATATACCCATTCCGATGCCTCCTAAATGTTGTAATTGTACCAGCTTCCAACACTTCCTCTGGCAGCTCATTCCATACATGCACCACCCTCTGCATGAAAATGCTGTCCCTTAGATCTTTCCCCTCTCACCTTAAACCTCTGCCCTCTAGGTTTGGACTCCCCTACCCTGGGAAAAAGACCTTTGTTATGCACCTTATCCAGGGAGGCCAGAATTGAACACAGTATTCCAAAAGTGGTCTCACCAATGTCCTATACAGCCACAGCATGACATCCCAACTCATATCCTCAATGCACTGACCAAGAAAGGCAAATGCTTTCTTTACAATCCTATCCACCTGTTGGGTCACTGTGGTGAGGAATGTCCACATGAGGCAGTCTCTTCAACCTGTGCTAAATGTGTCGTGTGGTAGGCATTTTTTTCAAAATATATACCCAGTTGAAGTACAGACTTTTTAAATTGAGAGATTACTAATAGTGGAATAGTAATACTCGGGATATGAGCAACAATAATACCACAATGACATTACTCCATAACTCACAATGAGTTACTGCTTACCTTCCATCTGTCGGTTCCACTCTCACCTTGTCAAATACTTTAAAATTTATTCCATTCTTAACCACTGAATCCAGGACTGCTTTAACAGGAGGGAGTTTGGCTACATTCTTGTCAGTCATGATACAAACATTCCTGGCCTTCATGTTCTGTAGATCCTACAGAAATACCAAATGCTGGAATGTTTTAACATGAAAAACATGTGAACAGCAAATTAGTGAACAGCTCATACATTTGCCAGAGTTCTGCTCTTACCCTCTGCTACATCTCAAACACAGGAAAAAAAGACCAAGGTTCCAAGTTGCATCCTGACACTTGCCAGAGTTGACTTTTGTAAAACAAGTTGCACTTTGTGTTAGAAAACAGAAATTGCTGGAAAAGCTCAGCAGGTCTGGAAACACCTGTGGAGAGAAATCAGCATTTACATTTCAGGGGACCAAATGACTGTTCTGAGGAAGGGTCACCGGACCCGAAATGTTAACTCTGATTTCTCTACACAGATGTTTCTAGACCTGCTGAGTTTTTCCAGCAATTTCTGTTTTTGTTTCTGATCTAGAGCATCCGCAGTTCTTTCGGTTTTTATACTTTGTGTTTGCTTGTTCAGGACAGACACGTCAGTTTGCTAAATGAAAGGGTGATTGGCAAATCAATGTTCGATGTCACGGAAAAGGAAAGGGTTTCTGGCTACATTTGACACATCGTGCTCGTTATTCCTGTGAAGACAGTTTCAGTTTCTGTAGGCAGGCAAGCTGTGCAGTACTATGGGTTACAAGGCAACTCGGTCCATCTTTGACTTCTGTGTCTCCAAAGAGCACAGTGGTCGTGATGTACACCATAGGATGAATGGAAGTTTGAGGAGTTTAGGAGGGAATGCACACATCAAGCAAGGTCAGCACTCAGACTGAATGATGCATTGCTGTGATTACTCCTGGGTACGGGAAGGAGCAGGAAGGACATACTTTCTCTATCTATGGGAAGAGGAAACCCATGTCTCTCCACAAAGAAAAAGCCAGGTTGGAAGTTGCTGAGGAAATGAGCTGGTGTGTTGTCCCCAGATCTTGATTGTAGTTAATGACTTAGTCAGGCCAAGAAATGGGAGTACTTTTGTTGATTCTGCAATGCTGTTTCATCAGGTCCTCCGCACTTTCACTCTGTATTGATGAGAAATCTCCATCAGCTCACTCTTCACCCCAGCCACTGCCATCACTATATCACCTTCCCTTCATCCAACCACCATGGTCACCCATCTCAATCCTTTTGCAATGCCATACATCTGTCTCTTTGACAGCCTCACAGGCTGCAGGGTATCCACTTGTTGATATCGTCTCACTCACAAATCTGTTTGATTTGCCCTTGTCTGAGATGAGAAAAATTACAGGAAAGGGAGAGGTTGGTCATGGTGAGTAATTCAAACTGTATAAAGATCTAGAAGCAACGCCTCGGAGGTACGTGTCATCTCTGTATGCCTCTCAGCCAACAACAAAGACACAGGAATCTTACATGCAACTGGTGATAGATTGGGAAATACATATGCTGACTGTAATTAATCAATAACTGTACCATGGACAGTGATAATTGTCAAAATTATGAACTTGTCAATGACCAAATCACCACAGAATGTATGGTCTTGCTCCTGTGCAAACACGCACACCACAATGGGTTCTCGTTGAGAGTTCACTGGGTCTACACTTCACATGCGAGCACTGACCGACGCTGGTGGCAGGGAGAACTGAGAACGGCCTGTGGCACTGGGCTCAGTCCTCTCCGAGCTCTGCACAGTGGGACACAGTCGCTGAACACCAGAGCTGCCGTCGGAGGCGCTACACAAATTCAGCCAGGTACACCATGCATTCTCTGCACAATATCGGATAGTTGAAGGAACCAACTCAATTCATAACACTAAGGCAACATACTGCAGATGCTGAAAATCTCAGACAAGACTGGTAAAACTCAGCAGCCCAGGCAGCATTTGTGCAGAGGAACAGAATTAATCTTTTAGGTCAACGACCTTTCAACAAAACTGTAGGGCAGTAGAAATGTGAGGGCTTTTAGCTTAGTGAAGGTGTAGGGAGAGGCAGGAAATACTAATAGGTGGTCTATAAACTATTCCTATTAACGTGAGTGCTCCTTTATTAGTCATTTATGTCCATCTATATGAATTTTACTTTGCTATTTTACTTCAATTCATTCTGTAATTCTGTATAAAAAAAGCACATCCCGAGGTCTGTTTGAATGGTTAAAGCGCATTAAAGACTGAACAGTCAAAATTACGAAGCAAGTAATATCCTCGTGATTCTTTGCCGGATTAATCCTCACTAGCACGACTGAACATATTTATTGTAGAAAGATGAAAATAAAGTCAGAGAAATATCCAAACCTTTAAGGGGAAGCTAATAGTTATTTAGGGGAGAGGGTGATTTATATGAGGTAAGATAAAAGGAGGCTGAATGGAGCATAAATACCAGTATGGAGTAATTCACAGAATCCCTACAGTGTGGAAGCAGGCCATTCAGCCCATCTGAGTCACACTGATCCTCCGAACAGCATCTTACCCAAACCCATCCCCCCAAACCTTCATTTCCCATGGCTAATCCACATAAGCTGCACATCTTTGGATTGTGGGAGGAAACCGGAGCACACCCACACAGAAACGGGGAGAATGTGCAAACTCCACACAGACATTCGCCCAAGGGTGGGATTGAACCTGGGTCCTTGGTGCTGTGAGGCAGCAGCACTAACCACTGAGCCATTGAGCTGCTGTGAATGAACTGAATGTCTTGTTTCTGTGCTGCATACCACGTGTAAAACAATCGGTATAATCTGAGAGGGAATATTCTTACCATCCCAACTTCATTTGTCACCCCTTCTCCATATCGAATGTTGGAACAGGCCATCTAAAACAGAATAATTATCCGCACAGATCATCAGCCTTGCAAATAAAACTCAATTCCTTTTTTTATAACTTTTCCCACATTACTGAATGATGAAATGATTGAGATCTAAAAGATTCACGATGCCTGAAATGAAACATTTGTACCTCAAATGCGTAATCTGTTGTCCTGGTTGCAACATGTTCTGGAGCTGAAACATAAACAGCAATATTGAAAAGCATTCACAGCTTCCTCAAACCACACTGCAGAGAAAATGGGAACCCCAAGATTTCAAACAATTTGAAATGACTATAAAGAACATCTATCTCTACAATACAATTCTGAACACAAACTGATAGTTAGAACGTGCGGATAAAATTGCGCCAAAATTGCTGTTTCCCGATTATGCTCAGCAACTATCAACTGCTGTGGAGGGATTAACAATTTTTAAATCCCACCTTTCACCTAAATACAGTGGGAAATTTCACATTACAATGTGGGTCAGCAACTGAACCTGATTTCACAGAGCACTTAATGGAGTTTTTTCTATTGACAAAATGGGCTGGATTGTAATAATTCAGTGATTTGAAAAATAATCAAGCTACTCAATCACAGCAGGAGAAAGTAGTCACAAATGCCCAAAAGTTACTTGTACTACAATATGCTGAAAATTGTAAAATCTGAAGCCTAAATCCAATGTTATGTTCTGAGATTGTGATGTTTATATCCTGGTGGCTGGTCAGGTTATGTTCCTCTATCATAGAAAGCGTGGTATCAAAGATCAAACTCCTCTTGGAGTTAATCAGAAACACACACTAAAAAAATGTGTGATTTTTGACCTTGGTAAAAATGCATCCAGCCATTTATTACGGCCACTGACACAAGTTTATATTCTTGAATTGATTGACAGATCACGAGGCAACTGCCAGTATTTTAACTGATGTTTTAACCAAACTGCTGAAATTATATTTTAAATAGAATTATTTATCTAACTTGTATGCTATTTTCACCTTCTATAGCATTGAATAATGCTCTCATAATTGAGGATTACCTTGTGAGTAACCGTGAGAGTGAGCAGGGCACCGACATCTAGACAAACAATAAAGAATTAAAGGTATTCAAATGGTATTACTTCTCTAAGTATAAAAGAATTACAAAGATGGCTGTGGTTAATAATCAGCATTAAATCATCATATGGCAGTTATATGTGTCAAATATTGTTTCACATTTGCTTTACTGTACATGGACCAGGAAATACAACAAGCCATGTTGTTTTCCTGGTTTCAGAAACCCTGTTCCATCAGTCTCTCGCCACAGCTATCTTGCTTTCATCTCCTGGAGACAGGGACTTGCAGGATTCGGGTTTTCTGAGTGCCAGGACAGCACTGGGGAGTAGGTGCCAAGGCTGGTTATAAGACCTGTAGGCCTCAGTGACTGAAACATGGGCACAGCTTTCCACATGATTCTGATGCTCCAATGCCTCACTAAAACTAAATCCAGAAAGTTAAAAATCACACAACACCAGGTTATAGTCTAACAGGTTTATTTGGAAGCACTAGCTTTTGGAGCGCTGCTCCTTCACCAGGTGGTTGTGGAGAATAAGATCCTAAGACACAGAATTTATGGCAAAAGTTTACAGTGTGATGTAACTGAAATTATATCTTGAAAAAGACCTGAATTGTTTGTTAAATCTCTCATCTTTTAGAATGACCATGTTGGTTTCAGTTCTTTCATATGTAAATCGCAAAACTTTATTTTAATGTTGGTCTTATTCAAGGTAATATGAAAGTAGTTGAACAGCCCTATCTATACCCACAACAATTTGCTAACATATTTGCTTTCCTATCTCCTTCTGCCTCTTTGGGGATGTTTAGCATACTCTAAGCTGAGGTGTCTTTGGTCTTACATTCAACCCACCTGGCCTCATTTTTGATCTTTAGGGCATATCATCAATTTCATTCAGAGGATGAGGGTGTCACTGGCTAGGCCAGCATTCATTGCCCATCCCTGACTGCCTAAAGAGCAGTTAAAAGTCAACCACATTGCTGTGAGATTGGAGTCACATGTAGGCCAGACCAGGTAAGGATGGCGGTTTCCTTCATTAGTGAACCAGATGGGTTTTCCAACAATCAACAATGAGGACATGGTGATTGTCAGACTCTTAATTCCAGATTTTTAAAATTCAAATTCCACCATAGCAGGATTTGTACACGGGTTCCTGAATTAGCAGTCCAATGATAATATCAATAGGCCACCACCTCCCCATTTAGAAATAGCAATGTTCACCAGTGATGGCAATGTTCACTGTAACTCCTCAGATACTGACACACCCACACACAGAGACCTGGAGACATTCAGATGTGTACCAAGAAATATTCATGCTGCACAAGTGCCAGGCTACCTACCCATGATGTTCAACGCCATTCCCGTTGCTAAATATCCTGGGGATTACCACTAAATAGAAACTGAACTGGTCCATCCACATAATTACTGTGACTATAGGGGCAGACCAGAGGATTTAATGGCTAATAATTTACTTCCCAACTCCCCAAAGTCTACATATCTACAAGGCACAAGTTAAGACTTCCCTGGTTGAGTACAGCTCCAACAGCAGGCCAGAGGTTTGATAACACTCAAGAGGAAGCAGCCCTCTGCACCCCAGACATCACAACATTCACTCCCTCCATCTGCAGAACAAATGGCAGCAGTGCGTACTGTCTACAAGTTAACACCGCAATGAGACACCCTCTGAACCTGCAACCACTGAGATTGACAGGGCAGAAGACACATGGGAAACCATCATTTGCAAACCTCTCAAGTCACATACGATCCTCACTTGGAACAATACCCAGGTTCCTTCATTCTGGTTAGGTCACAGTCTGTAACTCTTCCTAACAACACTGTGGGTGTACCTGCACTAGGTGGAACTGCTCATGGTTCAGGAGGGCAGGGGAAATAAGACCATAAGACATAGGAGTGGAAGTAAGGCCATTCGGCCCATCGAGTCCACTCCTCCATTCAATCATGGCTGATGGGCATTTTAACTCCACTTACCAGCATTCTCCCCGTAGCCCTTAATTCCTTGTGACATCAAGAATTTATCAATCTATGGAATGGGGGTTCATTGCCAAATGCTCAAAGGCAATGAGAGATTGGTAACAAATATTACCTCTGCTAGCACCCAGCATACCCCAGGCACAAACACTCTAGAAAGAACTCCTTCTCCAATCTGATCATGACATATCACTAAATGGTAGCTTCCATTCTGGTTTAACATCGCTGTTTAGTATTTTATTGGGTACCATGACCCATGGCTGAATGTGACTGCCAGAAAACACATTGTCTGGGTGCTCGTAATAAATCAGGCCCAGTGTGAGAGCGTTACTGCAGCTCAATTCCTGCAAATGCAGCTCAGCTCAGGCTGAGCGAGCGCAGTTACTGGGAACATTGCTGGAGAACATTCACCAGCCGCTCATGTCCTTGGGGACCGACAGACACAATGTGCTGCCCTTGCTGCTGGAAGCAGCTATGGGCTCGGTCTGCTCCGGATTGATTGCTCATAGAGTGGCGCCGAGTTCCTGCAAAAACTGCTGACCCCAGTGACTGACAGTGACTCTCCCCCCACTCCCCCCAACAGCTCAGTGCTATTTGCAAATTCAGTCTAAACAGCGGAAAGATCGAATGCGTTGCATGAAAGAGAAACTGTCATTTGCTTTGCCTTCAGCGACTTACGACGCCAGTTGCAGCTGCTTCAACAAGTGGGTAACTCTGTCTCGACCTGCCATGTCCTTGCAGACAGTGGAGAACTCTGGGATGGGGGCACTCAGTTTTTCACAAATTAAACATTTCCTCAGTCCTGCTGCAGCGCTGTTTTTAAATTCAGCAATGTTTGTTGATATTCCAGAAAAGCACAGAATACAACAAAAGCGCAGCAGGATCTGAAAACAGGAGCCCACTCAACTTAGATAAAACAAGGAGCTGTGGACATCTGAAACAAACAAGAAACTCACCAGGTATGGCAGCCTCTGTGCAGTTAACCTTTCGAGTCCACTCACGCTTCCTCAGAGCTGCGCCTCTCTCGAAAGATATTGCCAGACCTGCTGAGTTTCCCAAGCAATCTCTGTTTTGGTTTGTTTCAGCCACTCCACTTGGCTGCGCCAGATCTTTGAGGGCTATTAAAAATTGTCTATGTTTTATTGCTAAATTGCAAAAAACCAAACAAAATGAGATGATAACACCTCTGGTTGCATCTCATAGGCAAGCATGTCAATTCTTGGCTAGTGTTAAAAATCCCACAACAGCAGGTTAGAGTCCAACAGGTTTATTTGGATGCACAAGCTTTCGAAGTGCTGCCCCTTCATCAGGGGGTTGTGGAGTAGGATCCACCTGATGGAGTACCGCTCCGAAAGCTTGTGCATCCAAATAAACCTGTTGGACTATAACCTGGTGATGTGGGACCTTTGTTTTAACTTTATACACCCCAGCTCCTCCACATCAATTAGATTAGATTACTTACAGTGGAAACAGGCCCTTCGGCCCAACAAGTCCACACCGACCCGCCGAAGCGCAACCCACCCATACCCCTACATTTACCCCTTACCTAACACTACGGGCAATTTAGCCTGGCCAATTCACCTGACCCGCACATCTTTGTGACTGGGAGGAAACCGGAGCACCCGGAGGAAACCCACGCAGACACGGGGAGAACGTGCAAACTCCACACAGTCAGTCGCCTGAGTTCTTGGCTAAGAAGACCATAAGAAATAGGAACAGGAGGCGGCCATTCAGCCCCTCAATCTTGCTCTGCCATTCAATAGGATCATGGCTGACCTGATGTCCCTCAAATCCACTTTTCTGCATTTGCCCCATAACCCTTGATAAGCATCTATCTCAGGCTTAAATATACAAAATGTCTCTACCCTGACAGCTTTCTGTGGCAAGGAATTCGAACGACTCACAACCCTCTGAGAAAAGGAATTCTTCCCCATTTCACTCTGGGACAACACTACTATCATAGGGCAAGCCAGACAGAGAACAGCCAGGGAATTCCTAGAGGCATGGCATTCATCCACAAACTCCATCAACAAACACATCGACCTGGACCCAATATACCAACCACTACAGCGGACAGCTGAAACTGACACCCGGAAGCGGCGAGGACAGACCACTATAAATACCGGAAGAAACATCAAAGAAGCGCTTCGCAGGAGGCTCCAGAGCACTGATGATGTCTCCTAGCCAGGGGACGAAACGTTTGCAACAAAAACTTCCAGCTCGGCGAACAGAACCACAACTTAAATTGGTGTCGCCTTATTCTGAGACTATTTCCTATAGTCTTAGACTCTGCTATGAGGGGAAAACATCCTCTCAGCATTGACCCTGTCAAGCCCCTTAAAAATCCTACATATTTCAGTAAGATCACCTCAATCTTCTAAACTACTGAGTAGTCTCAACCTGTTCAACTTTCACTCATAAGACAATCCCTCCATACCTGGGATTATCCTACTAAACCTTCTCTCAATTGCCTCCAGTGAAATATCTTTTCTTAAATCAGGCACCAAAACTACTCTAAGTACTCCAGATGTGATCTCATCAGCATCTTGTCCAGTTGCAGTGCTCTTATATTCTAAACCCTTGAAATATGGGCCAACACTCTATTAGCCTTTCTGATTACCTGCTGCCTGTGTCTAGCCTACTGTTTCATGCACAAGTCCCAAGTATCTGTGTCTAGCTTTCTGCAGTTTTTCTGTTTAAATAATATTGTTCTCCCTTCCAAAATGAACTTCACATTTTTCACGCTATTTGCCAACCTTTTGCATACATACCTAATCTATTAATATCTCTCTGTAAACTTTGTATCCCTTTCATCGTCTGCCTTTCCACCTGTTTTAGCAAAATTGGCTACTGTACATTCACTTCCTTCCTCCAAGATGTTAATGTGGTCCCAGCACTGATCCTTGTTGAACCCCACTGTTAACAGGTCACCAGAGCCCCTTAACCCCACTGTTTCCTGTCCATGATCCAATTCTCTATCAATGTTAATATATGACCTCCAACACCAGGGGCTCTTGTGACTTAACCTTTTGAGGTGTGGGAGGCCTTCTGGAAGTCCACTCTGGTTAATACTTCCTCAAAAAACACTAGTATATTTGACAGCCACGACTTCCCTTTCTTGAAGTCATGCTGACTTTGCTTGCTTGGATCACAATTTCCCAAATATTCTATTACCTCAATAACCAAATCCAATACATTTCCAACAATTGTTAAGCTAATCAGCCTATAGTTATCGGCTTTTTGCCTCCCTTCCTTTTTGAAAAGGGGTGTCACACGAGCAATTTAATGTTGAAACAGCAAAGAACTGTTTCACTTTGAAGACTGTTCTAATTGTTGTCAATGTATAGGAGACTTGTTCATGAAAATATACAGAAGAAAACGGTAGTAGTTTCTGAATAGCTTTGTTGTTAAATTGTTCATATTCTGTTGTTCACATGTATATGTATAAATAGTTAGTATCTTAACTCTTATCTGAATAATTTTTTTTGAGTTTTGGAACTTTTAATAGTTATTTTTGGAACTGAGTCCCTCCTAGACTACAGGTGGGACACATCCTGTTGGTTCAGAAACATTACTTTACAATGTTTTCAAGATAGTTTTTATGAAGTCCTCATCAAAACTACTCTTGCCAATCTGATGTTTTCCTTAGTATAGCTAAAGATACCTAACGTTATTGCCATCCCCTCCATGCAATATTTCTCCTCATATGTTTTGTCCGACACTGTGGCTACTGTTAGAGGATGGTGGGTTGCAGACCAACCCCACTAGTCACTTACTTCCACTGTTCAATATCTCCATCCAGAAATTCTGTGCCCTGATTTCCCAAATCAGGCAATCTCTTCTTCCTGCATAGATCTCAGCCTTGGTTAACAGTGCTACCCCTCCACCTTTACCTAATACGAGAGATCCTCGAACTATAAACATCTGATTTACAGATGCAATCCCACATAGGGTTTACTTAAAATTTGACATATGAACACTTCCTTCTACTTGTGAACAGCTATCTTATATTGTTCTGCAGTGTGTTCTGACATATATATACACACACATACATTATATATATACACACATACAAATCAATGTGTAAACAGACTCAAGAATGGAACTTATTTGCAAACTAATTACTATAATAACCTAACCTTATTGAATGTTAATATTCAGAACCCAAACCTGGTTATGTTTAGCTATCAATTCATTTCAATATGCACTATAAATGTATTTACTTTGTTAGGAATGTATGTACATTCAAATACAGAGCCTTTACTTTTGTAAAGTCAAACATATCTGTCACCAAAATTAATTTGTTAAATTCAATATCAGTTAACAAGTTTAGTGTCAAAGACAAAAACGGTGGTTGTCAGAAAAGCTCAGCACGTCTGGCAGCATCTACGAATTCAAAGTTAATGTCTCTGGTCTGGTAACCCTTCCTCAGAACTGACTCAAAACGTAACTTTGATTTCTCTGCATGGATGCTGCCAGATCTGCTGAGCTTTTCCAGTAACTTGTTTTTATTTCTAAATTACAGCACCTGCAGTTCTTTCAGGTTAACTACTGTAACGCAGTGTCTTACAAGATACAATAATTCCAATGAATCCCTTTTGAAGCAGTCAACTGCATGCAGGATTACACTAACAGGCAATTTCAATGACAATCTTTAAACCAAACAAATGGCTATGGGTACAATTCAAGCTATCTCATGTACAAATCATCTACTTTTATATATAGTTAGTCAGATGCATAAGAAATACAAAATACTTTATTTTAAGTTCATGAAAAACAACTGTAGGAACATAAATTCTTAAAAAAGAAATAAGGTATGTCTTCGCAAAATTATAACGTACTCTTGTTTTAGAGTACAGTATTTAACAGTTCAGTCAGGCTCATTTTCTCTTCCCAGGCTGTTTCATGCCTGATTTCCGATGTTGACCTTTCCCCTTACTATTGCGGTTCTGACTTTTTCCTCCTTTCCTGCCTTTTGGCCGCATTTTCTTCCGTTTCGCCGCCTGCTCCTGGTCGTCCTCCCGCAGTTGCCTGTTGGCGGCCTTGGTGGTGTCCAGCCTGGGCTTCTTGCTGGAGATAACGTCGAGGAGTTCCAGCTGCCGCCGCGCCTCCGCCGAGAAGTCTCCGATCAGCGGCTGGAACTGCCTCCTCTGGCCGGCGCTCCTGGCCGCCGCCGGCTGCTCCCGGGGCAGCTTCTGCTGAAACCTGCCGGCCGAGGCGGTGGAGGTCCTGGCCACGCGAATGGCTTGGCCGAGCTCGGCTTTGCTGGGCTGCGGGGTGGGGGCGAGCCCCACGCCGGGCACCTTGTGCTTCTGGGCCCTGGCGATGTTCCGCAGCCGGTTCAGCTCGTTCTTGGCCACTCGCTCCCTCTTGGCGGCCGCGCGTTTGGTGAACTGGTCCTCATGGGGGTCGGCGGAGTCGGGCACCTCCAGGACCCACTCCCGGGGCCCATCGTTGGCTCTCCGGTAGCCCCAGCGGCGGCGCCACTCCTTCCGGCCCTCGTCCCACACCAGGCCGCCCTTCTTCTTCCTCCGGATGCCCTTGAGCTTGGCGAACTGCTCCCAGCGGGTGGGCGGCCGGGGTCTGGGCACCGGCTTCTCCCGGGGGATGCGGGTGGAGGGCGGGGGCAGCGAGGCCACCACCCCCTCCTGGAGCCTCTCGCTCGGCAGCTGCCACACGGCGTTCACCAGCAGCTGCGTGTTGTCCCGGGCCAGGCGGCGCAGCCAGGCCTCCGCCTCGGCCTCCCGCCGGCCCCCCGCCTGCAGCGGGCTCGCGTCCAGCGCCGTCAGGTTGCCCAGGTCCAGCTGCAGCTCCAGCGGGCGCTCCACCCGCACCGAGCGCTCGGCCTCGGCCACCAGCTGCTCCGCCGCCAGCGCCGCCATCTTCGCCCGACCTCACTTCCGCCGGTGTCGTCACTTCCGCCGCGAGAGAGAGCGCGCGCGCCACGTGATCTCCCAACGGCCGGAGCAGGAGGTGCAGCGGGTCAGGGGATTTATCCCCGCCCCCGCCCCCACCCCCACCCCGAACACACCCCTCCCCCATCGCCACACCCCCCTCCCTCACCCCCCGACACCCCAACCCCCACATACCGCTCCTCCACTCCCCTCCCCCTCACACCCCTCGCCCTCTGCCACACCCCCTCCTCCCCTCCCCCCACACCCCCTCCTCCCCACACACCCCTCCCCCAACACACTCCTTCCCCACACCCCTCCTGCCCTCCCCCCCACCCCTTGCCGCTCCCCCCCACACCCCTCGCCCTCTGCCACACCCCCTCCTCCCCACACACCCCTCCCCCAACACACTCCTTCCCCACACCCCTCCTGCCCTCCCCCCCACCCCTTGCCGCTCCCCCCCACACCCCTCGCCCTCTGCCACACCCCCTCCTCCCCTCACCCCAACACCCATCCCCCACACCCCCTCCCCCCACACCGCTCCCCCCTCCCCCACACCCCCCTCCCTCCTCACCCACGCCCCCTCCCCCACTCCCCACACCCTCCAACACACCCCCACCCACACACCCCTCCCCCAACACTCCCCACACCCCCTCCCTCCTCCCCCACACTCCCTCCCCCCACACCCCACCCCAACCCTCCCCCACACCCCACTCCTCCCCACTCCCACCTCCACACCCCCTCCCCCAACACCCCCTCCCCCATCCCCCCCACACACTCCCCCACTTTCCCCCCCCACACACTCTCCCCCCCCCCACACACACACTCTCCCCCCCCCCACACACACACACACACACACTCTCCCTCAGGTGAATTCACCTGTACCTCCACACACATCATTTACTGCATCTGCTGCACCTGATGTGGCCTCCTCTATATTGGGGAGACAGGCCGCCTACTTGCGGAACGTTTCAGGGAACACCTCTCGGACACCCGGACCAACCAACCCAACCATCCCGTGGCTCAACACTTCAACTCCCCCTCCCACCCCACAAGGACATGCAGGTCCTTGGACTCCTCCATTGCCAGACCATAGCAACACGATGGCTGGAGGAAGAGTGCCTCATCTTCCACCTAGGAACCCTCCAACCACAAGGGATGAATTCAGATTTCTCCAGTTTCCTCATTTCTCCTCCCCACACTTTGTCTCAGTCAAATCCCTCGAACTCAGCACCGCCTTCCTAACCTGTAATCTTCTTCCCGATCTCTCCGCGCACACCCCACTCCGGCCTATCACCCTCACCTTGACCTCCTTCCACCTATCGCATTCCCAACGCCCCTCCCCCAAGTCCCTCCTCCCTACCTTTTATCTTAGCCTGCTGGACACACTTTCCTCATTCCTGAAGAAGGGCTCATGCCCGAAATGTTGATTCTCCTGTTCCTTGGATACTGCTTGACCTGCTGCGCTTTTCCAGCAACACATTTTCAGCTCTGATCTCCAGCATCTGCAGACCTCACTTTCTCCTGTTGATATTATGGAAAAGGAATCCTCCACTGTTTTGAACCTAGTCCTTTAAAATTTACAGACAATATCCAAAAGACTTAATTTTATTGGCATAGAAATTAATGAGCTGTGAGTGATAAATACTTTATCGTTTTAAATTGAAACTGACCACGTGTACGAACAGTAATAGTAGGCATGTAATGGGAGGCTTCTATACGTTGTGTCTGTTCAGCTCGTTCCCAAGTGCAGGATTCACACACACACTTACACTTAAATGTTTTGTTTTTCTATTTTCTATTTATTTTATTTTGATAAGGAAGATTTTTTTGTATTATTAAGAGATGAGAGTGTGGTTTTGTTGTCTAATTGTCCCTGAAAAGCTGGTGATGAGCAAATGTCTTGAATTATATGTACTGCCTCAGTGCTGTCAGGAAGGATGATATGGAGGAGCCAGTTTTGGACTGGGTGAACAAAGTTAAAAATCACACAACTCCAAGTTATAGTCCAACAGGTGTATTTGGAAACTCTAGCTTTCGGAGTGCTGCTCCTTTATCAGCTAATCTACCTGAAAATAAACCTGTTGGACTATAAATTGGTGATGTGTAATTTTTAACTTTGTTAGGAAACATGTTTAACACTGAAGGAACAGTGATCTAATTCCAAATCAGTGTGTTGTATGACTTAGAGGTGTTGCTGCTTCCACGTACCTGCTGACCTTGTTCCTTTAGATGAGAGATGTGGTTCTGGAAAGTTATGTCAGAGGAGCTTTGATGATTTGCTGCAGTGTATCTTTCTAATGTAAATCTAATTCCAGGAAACCATCACAGCACAAGGTGAGAAGAGAAGAACAAAAGGAACTAAAGGTAAAGTTGCCATAGTCTTACCATAGGGCTGCTCTCTCATTAGAGAGAGAGAGAGAGAGAGAGGGCTGGTGGCAATTTAATCTGAAGGACACCACACCTCAGGTGAGAGGAGAGATTGAGAAGGAGTTCTTCATAGTAACCTCAGCTGATGTAGGAATTGAATCTGTGTTGATTGTGTCACTCTATTGCTGTCTGGCCAACAGAGCTGAAAGGATTACTGAAAATGTGTTTTTTGTTTGAAAAATGCGAGAATTAGGAAAGATTTTGAAGAAAGTCACAAGCTGTCAGAAAAGACACTGTTCCATCCCATGAGTACCCAGTAGAGGTATTTCAATATAGGCCTCTGTGAGAAATGGCAGCATCCAAGGAGCAGCGAAATCGACATTTCGGGCAAAAGCTCTTCATCAGGAATAAAGGCAGTGAGCCTGAAGCGTGGAGAGATATTCCTGATGAGGGGCTTTTGCCCGAAATATTGATTTCGCTGCTCCTTGGATGCTGCTTGAACTGCTGTGCTTTTCCAGCACCACTGATCTAGAATCTGGTTTTCAGCATCTGCAGTCATTGTTTGTACCACTCTGCGAAATGTATTCAATCAATGCCATTAATAAGAAGAGAGTTTTTTCCTAATCTTGTAATTGTATCATCACAGATTTGATCAATACGCTCCAGGTGCTAATCTCTATTTGTTACGTTATTGGGGTAATAAATAAAGGTGGAGAGTCTGAGTGAAATGTTCGGTTCAGGATTGTCTCTGACAAAAATGTTTTTTAAAGGTTGAAACATGGCAGCAAACATTAAATGAAGTCAGTTGTGAAACCGTATTGCAGTTTTGAAGCAGCAAGGAGATTGATGTGTGCCTACCAATGTTGATGATAAATGCTTGCCTTATCTATGATGCAGTTGCACTTTGCCAACAATTGGTGGCAATAAAGCGTTGGTTTTTGAATCAATTCTCCAGATAGTTTCAAGGAGGGAGCCTAGGCACCAGCTAACAGCCATCTAGAGAGCAGAGAGAGGCCTGAAAATGCGATGGAAGAGGGTAGCGATGGAAAAGAGTGGATGTGGAAGAGGGTAGCTGTGGAAGGGGTTGGATGTGGATGTGGAAGAGGGTAGCTATGGAAGAGGGTAGCGGTGGAAGAAGGTGAATGTGAAATAGGGTAGCGGTGGAAGAGAGTAGCGGTAGAAGAGGGTAGCTGTGGAACAGGGTGGATGTGAAATAGGGTAGCGGTGGAAGGATGCTTTTCAAAATAGAAGGTTGTGACTAGTGGTGTTTCATAGGGATCAGTGCTGGGACCTCTACTGTTCATGGTCTACATAATGATTTGGAGGAAAACATAGCTGGTTTAATTAGTAAGTTTGCGGACGATACAAAGATTGGTGGAGTTGCAGATAGTGTGGGGGATTGTCAGAGGATACAGCAGGATATAGATCGGTTGGAGGCATTGGCAGAAAAAAGGCACATGGAGTTTAGACCACTAGACATAGGAGCAGAAATAGGCCATTTGACCCTTGAGTCTGCTCTGCCATTCAATCGTAGCTGATAGATTTTTCAATCCGACTTTCCTCCTTTCTCCCTGTAACTGGACAAATCCGGATAAATGTGAGGTGATGCATTTTGGAAGGTCATGTACAGGTGGAAAATATACAGTGAATGGCAGACCCTTAGGAGAATGAAATGCAGAGGGATCTGGATGTGCAGGTCCACTGATCACTGAAGGTGGCAGTGCAGGTAGCTAAGTTAATAAAAAAAGGCCTGTAGCATGCTGGTCTTCATTGGAAGGGCGTTGAGTATAAGGACAGATAAGTTATCCTGTAGCTTTATAAAACTTTCATTAGGCCATATGTGCAATAATGTGTACAGTTCTGGTCACCAGGAGGATGTGGGTACCTTGGAGAGGGTACAGAAAAGGTTTACCAGGATGTTCGGAGAAATTGAGGACTGCAGGTGCTGGAGATCAGAGTTGAAGAGTGCGGTGCTGGAGAAGCACAGCAGGTCAGGCAACCTAACCGACTGGGCTTTACCTGGATATTGCCTGGCGTGGGGGATTTTAGCTATGATTTTATCAATAAAATGAGGTGGTCTTTGGACCAACTCCGGCTTCTACCTCAGCTATGGGTCTGGATCCAGGCTCCTCCACACCAATGCCTTGAGTCCCTGCGGCTAAACCGACAGCACTGCTGTAACCCCATTCAGTGCCGCTGGAACAAAGAGTCACCACTCTCTGGCGCCATCTTGCCTCCACCAACACCAACGTGGTCATGAGTTCATGATGGACTGGGTCTTGCTGCCAGTGCTGCAGGGTCCTGCACTGAGATCAAGCTCGCCACAGTTGCCACCACTACCACCATCAGGCACCCGGGCCTAGCTGTGGAGCTGGACCCTCGGCCCAGCCTGGTAAGTCTGGACTGAAGGATTAAGCCTGGAACCTGCTCCCTGTGGCCCAGCCGTTAGCACTACTGACTTACAGTGCCAGGGACCCGAGTTAGATTCCACCCTCAGGTGACTGTGTGGAGTCCACATATTCTCCCTGTGTCTGCGTGGATTTCCTCTGTGTGCTCCGGTTTCTTGTCATAGTTCAAAGATGTGCAGGTCAGGTGGACTAGCCATGGGAAATGCAGAGTTATACTGATACGGTAATGGGGTGGGATCTGGGTGGGATGTTCTTCAAAGGGTCAGTGTGGACTCGAAGAGCCGAATGGCCTGCTTCCACGCTGTAAGGAGTCTATGATTCAATAACATAGAACATGGAACATTACAGTGCAGTGCAGGTCCTTTTGCCCTCAATGTTGCACCTAACTGTGGAACCAATTTGAAGCTCATCTGTCCTGCACTTTTCCTCTACCAATAAAAACCTGGGTGGCAATTTTCAGGGATCTATGTGCATGGATTCTGAGATCTCTCTGCTCATCTACAGTACCAAGAATCTTACCATTAGCCCGGTACTCTTTATTCCTGTTGCTCCTTCCAAAGTGAATCATCTCACACTTTTCTGCATTAAACTCCATTTGCTACCTCTCAGCCCAGCTCTGCAGCTTATCTATGTCCCTCTGTAACCTGCAACATCCTTCAGCACTATCCACAATTCCACCGATCTTAATGTCATCCGCACATTTACTAACCCATCCTTCTACACGTACATCTAGGTCATTTATACAAATGACAAACCACACTGGACCCAAAACAGATCCTTGCAGAAACTACTAATAACTTTCCATCAACCACCACCCTCTGTCTTCTTTCAGCTAGCCTAATTTCTGAACCAAACCACGAAATCACCCTCAATCCCATGCCTTTTTTTTAGTGCAATAGCCTACCATGGGACACTCTATCAAATGCCTTACTGAAACCAAATACATCACATCAACCACTTTACCCTCATCCACCTGTTTGGTCACCTTCTGAAAGAACTCAACGTTTGTGAGGCACAACCTACCCTTCACAAAACTGTGTTGACTATCCCTAATCAACTTATTCCTTTCTAATTGATTATGAATCCTCTCTCATAATCTTTTCCAATATTTTACCCAATTTTTCCAATATAATTACCTGGGTTGTCTTTACTCCCCTTGAACAAGGGGACAACATTTGGTATTCTCCAGTCTGCTGGCACTATTTCTGTAAACAATGACAACATAAAGATCAATACCTAAGGCTCTGCAATCTCCCCTCTGGCTTCCCAGAGAATCCTAGGATAAATCCCATCCGGCCCAGGGGACCTAACTATTGTCACACTTTGTAGAATTGCTAACACCTCCTCCTTGTGAATCTTAATCCCGTCTAGTCTAGTAGCCTCCACAACATTGTCTTTTTCCAGTGTGAATACTGATGAAAAATATTCATTTAGCGCTTCTCCTATCCCCTTGGACTCCAAGCACAACTTCCCACTGCTGTCCTTGATTGGCCCTAATCTTTTTCTAGTCATCCTTTTATTCCTGATATACATATAGAAAGCTTTAGGGGTTTCCTTGTTCCTATCTGTCAACGACTTCTCATGTCCCCTCCTGGCTCTTAGCTCTCTCTTTAGGTATTTCCTAGCTAATGTGTAACTCTCAAGTGCCCTGATTGAACCTTCACATCTCATGCTAACATAAGCCTTCTTCTTCCTCTTGACAAGGTGTTCAACTTCTTTAGTAAAACACACCTCCCTCTCTCGACTACTTCCTCCCTGGCTGACTGGTACATACTTATAAAGGACATGCAGTAGCTGTTCCTTGACTAAGCTCCACATTTCAGTTGTGCACATCCCCTGCAGTTTCTTCCCCATCCTATGCATCCTAAATCTTGCTAATCGAATCAGAATTGCCTTTCCCCCAGCTATAACTCTTGCCCTGCATTATATACCTATCCCTTTCCATCGCTAAAGTAAACAAAATTGAATTGTGGTCACTATCACCAAAGTGCTCACCTACCTCCAAATCTAACACCTAACCAGGTTTATTATCTAGTACCAAATCCATTGTGGCCTTGCCATTGTTGGTCTATCTACATACTGTGTCAGGAAGCCTTCCTGCACACATGAAAAACAACACTGACCCATCCAAAGTACTCAACCTTTCCTGATGAAGGGCTTGTGCCCAAAACGTCGAATTTCCTGTTCCTTGGATGCTGCCTGACCTGCTGCGCTTTAACCAGCAACACAACCAGCAACAACCAGCTCTGATCTCCAGCATCTGCAAACCTCACTTTTTACTCAACCTATTATATTTCCAGTCAATATTTGGAAAGTTAAAGTCCCTCATAATAATTACCCTGTTACTCTTGCTCCTATCCAGAATTATCTTTATTGTCCTTTCCTCTACATCTCTGGAACTAATCAGAAGCCTCTAGAAAACTCCCGACAGAGTGACCTCTCTTTTCCTGTTTCTGATCTCAGCCCATGTTACCTCAGTAGACGAGTCCTCAAACGTCATTTCTGCACCATAATACTGTCCTTGACTAACAATGCCACACCTCCCCCTCTTTTACCACCTTCTCTGTTCTTATTGAAACATCCAAATCCTGGAACCTGCAAGAACAATTCCTGTCTCTGCTCTATCCATGTCTCCGAAATGGCCACAACATTGAAGTCCCAGGTACCAACCCATGCTGCAAGTTCACTCATCTTAATCCGGAAGCTCCTGGCATTGAAGTAGGCACACTTCAAACCATCTCCCTGCTTGTCGGTGAACTCTTGCGACCTTGAAACCTCATTTCTGACCTCACTACTCTCAACCTCCTGGACACTAGAAATACAATTTAGGTTTCCAATCCCCTGCTGAATTAGTTGAAGCCCTCCTGAAGACCACTAGCAAATTCCTTTCCCACCACCACCACCCCCCCCCCCCCCCCCCCCCCCCCAGAGTACTGGTACCCCTCTGGTTCATATGTAGACCATCCTGTTTGTAGAGGTCCCACCTACTTCAGAATGAGCCCCAATTATCTAGGTATCCGAAACTCTCCCTCCTGCACCATTCCTGTAGCCACGTGTTCAACTCCTCTCTCTCCCTATTCCTCGCCTTGCTAAGCATGTGGCATGGGTAACAAACCAGAGGTAACAACTCTATTTGTCCTAGCTCTAAGCTTCCAACCTAGCTCCCTAAATTTTTGCTTTAAATGCATATCCCTTTTCCTATCAATCTCGTTGGTGCCTTTGTGGACTATGACTTGGGGCTGCTTTCCCTCCACATTAAGGATCCCCAAAACACGATCCGAGATATCATGAACCTTGGCACCTGGGAGGCAACACACCAACTGTGAGTCTCTCTCTCATTCCCACAGGTCTGTCCCCTTAACTATGGAGTCTCCAATAACTAATGCTCTGCTCCTCTCTCCCCTTCTCTTCTGAGCAACAGGGACAGACTCTGCACCAGAGTCCTATACCCCATGGCTTACCTCTGGTAGGTCATTCTCCCCCTTCCATAGAATCCAAAACAGTATACTTGTTGTAGAGGGAAACGACCACAGGGGATCCCTGCACCGTCTGCTGGTTCCCTTTCCATCCCCTGACAGTAACCCATCTGCCTTTTTCTTGTACCTGAGGTGTGACTACCTCTCTATAACTCCTCTCAATAACCCCCTCTGCCTCTCGAATGACCCAAAGTTCATCCAACTCCAGTCCAGTTCCCTAACGCGGTTTTCGAGGAGCTGGAGATGGGTGCACTTCCTGCAGATGCAGTCAGCAGGGACACGAGTGGTAATCCTTACATCCCATATTCTGCAGGAGGAACTTTCAACTGCCCTAACCTCCATTCCCACTGTTGTAAATTCCCAAAGAGACTGTAGAAAAAAAAGCTAGTCCCCATACCAATCCAGCACACAGGACCTTTTTTTTGGTTAGAGGAGGAGAATGGTTGGGAGACATTGCCTAAGTAGTGTTTCAGGAAATGAAACCACCCAAATATATTACCTCACTGATTCAGCACCACCTCTCCTGCTCAGCGTGCACTCTGCCTATTTACGAGGTAATTATTTAGTTCAGTGATTCACCTTCAGCCCCCTGGTCGACGCTCCCGTTCTTCCTGCTGCGGATTTATGACATCGCGCTGGGGTGGAGCCATACGCCTTTCGTCCAGGTGTTGCTGCCAGATTCCTCCTCCTTCAACATTTACCCGGCCTCAGCACTCCTTGGGCCTGCGTTGCCATCTTCATCCACCGTTCCACACAAGGACCACTTGCTGATGCTGCTGACAACCGAGATGAAAAATTGAGAGAAATGCCATTGAGTTGCAGAGCCATACAGCACGGACATGAACCCTTCAGTTCAGCACGACCATGCGACCAAATGCCTTCAATAAATCTAGTCCCATTTGCTAGCGTTTGGCCCATATCCCTCCTAATCCTTCCTATTCATACAACTGTCCAGATGGTTTTAAATGTTGTCATTGTACCAGCATCCACCACTTCCTCTGGCAGCTTATTCCATACACGTACCACCCTCTGCGTGAAAAAGTTGCCCCTTAGGTCCCTTTTAAATCTTTCCCCTCTCAACCTAAACCTATGCCCTCGAGTTCTGGACTACCCCACTCCAGGGAAAAGACTTTGTCTACTCACCCTATCCATGCCCTTAAGACTTTATAAACTGCTATATGGCCACTCCTCAGCCTCCAACGCTCCAGGGGAAGTGGACTATAAAGAAAAAAAAAGTAAGAAAAAGTTTCTTTAAAAAAAAGAAAAGCATACAGAGGTGGGTGAGCCCCAGGCTCAGCAGCCCGAACACTGCTATGCTGCTGCGACCATTTTGTGTCTCATGGTTTTCATTCAACACCTTTTTCCTCTCTCTCAGAGAACTGACTCTAACATTCTTATACCAAACCTCACCCACATACACTTCCAATCATGACATTTGTACATGTATGTCCACGTACGTCTGTAAACTTTTGGTAATGTCACCCATACTGATGACCAACACCCTGATACATGCAGCCTTTATCTCTCGCAGATGACAATAAATGTCCTGGGGGCATCTATGTATCTGTTCAGCACCCAGGAGGAGATGGTGCTTAGGATTATTGACGGGAATGCCACCGAACCATTGGCACTTGGTGAAGATAAGGCCAGTTAGTATAAGCTGCTGCCTTATGAACCTTTTCCATTTGCTGTTCACTGTCACCCTGAAAGGTGATGTGAAATTGAAATTGCAGGTGGACTGAAAGTAGATTTCTTGCATTCTTCCCCACCCACCCTTTACTCTGATCACCCCGGTGCTATCAAATACTGTCATCAGGAACTGCTGCCTAGTCATCCACTAGAGCCTTAAGAGTAAGGGCAAGGGCAGACCTCAGTGAAGGGGCACCATCATTTGATCTTACTCTTTAAGGAACCAGCACATACTGGCATTGTGTGAACCCTAGAATAGGGTCAGGATCTGGATATGGTGAGTAATTGGGTAGAGTAATTGGGCAGCTAGCAAAGATTGGCTCATGTGCAAACTTCCTGGACAATGAAGACAATTCTGTTGCAAGGCACTCTGATGAGCCCCTCATTGGGGTGAACTACGCTGATGACAGTGTGCATTGAGATGTCTGGCACATTGGCATGTCAGTTACCCTCTAATCATAGGCAGGGAACATGCAGGAGTCTGGCTCCATTGTGGCACTGTGGAAGTGATAAGAACCATTTTCACAGAACTTGCTGAATGACTTATGTTTGAATATTTATGACTGTTGTCCCAACTCCCAGAGTTGGTGGGTTACTGATGTCGCAGTAGAGCAGTGAGAGCTCTGATGGAGCTCATGGCTGGTGACATCCAGGCTGATGGTAGACATGGATCCCAATGGATAATGGGGCATGCAAGCTGTCATTGTAGTCTAGCAATCTGTGCTCCAGCAGATTCCTGAGGAACCATTCTGTTACCCGCTTTCTTCTTCCACGGTTAAACATTCTCGCTCCAATCACTGCCACTCAGTTACCAGCCACCAACCCACACTGTTGCTCAGATGATGTAGTTTAAAGCTGGGTCCTTTGAATTCTCAAATAATCCAAAGTCAACAGCCTTCCCCTTTGAGGGCATGCTGCAGCTACTTGGGTCAGGTAATGGTATCACACAATGTGATACAAGACTAATATACCTCCCAACTCTACCAGGAGGCACTCACTGCAGGCATACATCTTACAGCTATTTTAATAAAGGCACAGTACAAGCTAGATTGTTGTGCTACAAACTTATAGCATGGCGTCAGAATGGAACTGCAATCAAGTGTTGAGGAGCTGTATAGAAGTGCAGCTGCTATAAGAGGAACACAGCAATGTTCAGAGCTGCTGAAAGCTGCTAAAACAAAACACAAGAATTCACAGAATATCAACAAAGAAGCAAGCCACCACTGAAATTAGTGGGAATGTCACAACGGCTGCAAATGTTGCTTTCCCAGCACCAACTGAAATAAAAGGCACGATGAAACAGAATTGGCAGCTTTTCCACTAGCAATAGCAAATCGATGAGACTGTGACAGTTTTCATTACCAAGCTCGCTCAGCCAGGTGTAGCTGTATTTTTTTCACACAGTGAGAAAGCTACTCTGTTTTTTTGATAGATGCCCTGTTTTGAAATCAATGTCTCTTCTGTCAATGGTACTGGAAACTTTGGATCTGACAGCTATTTTATTATTGAGTCATACACTTCGGAAATTGACTTTTCGATCCAGTAAGTCCATGCCGACCATAATCCCAAACTAAACTAGTCCCACCTGCCCGGGCTTAGTCCATTTCCCTCCAAACATTTCTTATTTTTGTATTTATCAAAAATGTCTTTTATAAACATTGTATCTGTACCCACATCAACGACTTTTTCTGGAAGTTTATTCCATGCACGAACCGTGCTCTGTGTAAAAAATGTTGCCTCTCAAGTCTCTTTTAAATCTTTCTCCTCTCAGCTTAAGAATATGCTCCCTGGGGAGATTCAAGATGCAGCGACCCAGTAGGTCTGAGTCTGCAGAGCTCTGCCCAAGACTCAGGCAAAGTGGAGTGCCTACCTTCACCTCACCTGTTAAATTACTCAAAATAGCTTTTGCCCAGCAGTCTTGGCCATTTTGCATCAAACTTTAACAGTTTGGTGCTTTTTTTAAAATGACTAAGGGCAAAAACTCTTGCAGCTCACAACTGGCAGGGACCCCTTCCCCACCCCCTCCCGCAGCAGCAGAGATGTCTGCAGCCCCTTTGGGGGGACGTACCTGCAGAGACGAGCCTGATCTCCGAGAGCGTCAAACTCCGGGAGAAGCATGACCGAGAGATCGAAAAACTTGGGCAGCATGTCAGAGGGGCGGAGCAAAGAGCCGCGGCCTCGGAGACTGCTGCCGAGTTGTCCGTAGGTCAGGTCCGGGCTCTCGAGCAGCGAATCTGGACCTTGGAGGAGCACATCGACGACCTCGAAAATCATGGCAAGGAGATCCTTCCCCAAGACTCTGATCTTTATTCAATATCTTTTGGGTGAGGTTCTGTAGTGTTGAAATTGAATTAGAACCGGGCGGGGGCAATGGTCCGGTTGCTGGGCCTTCCCGAACAGGAGGAGGAAGGCCAGCTTGTAGATTTCCTGAAGCAGTGGCTCCCACAATTACTGACATTGGAGTCGGAGCTGGGCTGGGTGCGGGTGGAGTGGGCCCACAGGGTTGCTGTGCGCAGGCTGGGGTCGGACCATTGTCCCCGCCCGGTTCTAGTTCGACTTCAACACTACAGGGAAAAGCAAATGCTCCTGGAGGCCTCCAGAGTCTTGGGGAAGGATCCCAAAGGCGTGATATACAAGGGCTCCAAGATAACGCTGTTTCAGGACTTTTCACCGGTCGTGGTCCGCAAGAGGAGGCCATTCGACGAGGTGAAGAAGTGTCTGAGAGACTTAAATATTCAATACTCCATGCAATATCCGGCAACGCTGCACTTCAGTCATGGAGGATCTACATATAACTTTGGATCACGGGAGAAAGTAAAACAATTCCTGGATGCTCTCAAATAGACTGCGGAACTTGAACTATATGGATAACAACTTTATATTCCTCCCCTTTGTTTATCCTTCTGTCTTTCTCCATTTTCTTTTGTCCATCTTTCCCTGGGGGTGGGGGTGGGGTGGGTGGGGTGTGGATGCCTGTTCTTTATTCTTTCTTTGGTCTTTTATCTATAGCTCGTGCAGCTTATTTGATTTTTGGGGAATGTTCCTGAGTGGGGTTTTATTTCTTTTTTCTTATTTAGTTGCTTAATACTTGCTGGGATTGTAGTTTTGTAATTTTATATATTTCTATCTTGTGTTGTTTTATTAAGTGTATCTAAGTGATAGTATGGGTGGGTCATCCACATTTAACTCCTGTTGTATAAGATACTGGAATTTATTTACTCTACTTTGTAATGCCTGAGCCGAGGGCAGGGCCATAGCTGGGAGAGGTTATGGCGGGGGTTATTGGAAGGTAGTAGTGCCCCCTGTGAGCAAGGTGGGGGGGGGGGGACAAATCTCCTTTTAAATATGGTTATGTTATTTTTACTTAGGAGTAGTTCTTAATTGTGTTGATTTAACTATTTTAAAGAGTTTTTTTATATGTGAATTTTTTTCTGGTCTTTATTCAATGTCTTTTGCGTGAGGTTCTTCTTCCTGGGGGGTTTTGGGCCTACCTGGACGATCATGGCTGGCCATT
The DNA here is from genome assembly GCF_020745735.1 of Hemiscyllium ocellatum. NCBI lineage: Eukaryota > Metazoa > Chordata > Chondrichthyes > Orectolobiformes > Hemiscylliidae > Hemiscyllium > Hemiscyllium ocellatum. Next base: position 6,502,040 of record NC_083404.1, on the reverse strand, counting down.
TACTTAGGTGGTGCACCTGGAATGTAAAGGGGAGTAATTCACCAATCAAAAGGACAAAGATATTATCAAGTCGTAAAAAAGAAAGGGTTGACATACCTCCCTTACAGGAGACACATCTACTTGATAAGAAGCTGCAACAGGGTGGGTTTGGCCAGGTGTTCTTTTCATCTTTCAGCTCAAAACGTAGGGCAATAGCCATTCTTATTCAGAAGAATCTTTCCTTCCAAATGCTAAGCCAGATAAAAGATGAGTCTGGACGGTATATATTGATCAAAGCCCTAATATACGGAAAGGAATACGGGATTTTGAATCTTTGTTACCACCCCCCGCCCCCGCCACACCCTTTTAAATTTATAACAGAAGCGTTCTCTAAGTTGATGGTCTCAGGGTCCGCCATATAATTATAGGGGGAGATTTTAACTGTATCATTGACCCAGAGGCAGACAGGATACCTAGGAGCTCTGTGGGCATAACTCTGAGATCTAGGCAACTGGCAGATCTGAACAGGGAACTGGGGCTGGCAGATGCGTGGAGGTGTCTCCATCCCCAGGGTAGAAACATTACTTTCTATTCTAACCCACACAAGTGTCATACCAGAATCAATATGTTTTTTGTCCCCTCAACCCTTTTGAATCTGATATTGTCTTGTAAAATAGGCAATATAGCTATTTCTGATCATGCCGCAGTATACATGGATGTTAAGACAAGTGATGATGGGAAAGGTCCCTGACATTGGCATATGGACCCTTTCTTTTTGAAGTTCATCAAGTATTTTTCGCAGGAATTTAAAACCTTCTGGGATATCAACTCAGGTATGGTCAGTAACCCCACGACAATGTGGGAGACTGCTAAGGCATACACGCGAGGTTTAGCCATCTCATATTCTGTGACCTGGAAAAGATGAAAGGGAGAACAGCAGCGCCTGCTGGAGGCTGGCCTGAAGGCAGCTGAGACAGCGTACATTGACAGGCCCTCCATTACTAAGCTACAGAGGATCACAGCCCTTAGGGCAGCCTTGAATACTGCACTTACTCAAACAGCAAATATATTATTCATGAAGCAGAGATTATTTGAATACGATGACAAGCCTGGCAGATATGTAGCGTACCTTGCCAGAAAGAAAAAGGCTCCCCAATCCATTAGTCTATTAGAGAGAGTGCTGGTACTCTGACTTGTAATTGTAAAAAGATCAATACAGCCTTTAGAAAGTTATATTTTAAATTTAAAAATCACATAAAAGCAGGTTATAGTCCAACAGGTTTAATTGGAAGTGCACTAGCTTTCGGAGCGACGTTCCTTCATCGGTGGTTGTGGAGGACACAATTGTATGATACAGAATTTATAGCTATAAACCTGTTGGACTATAACCTGGTATTGTATGATTTTTTTTTAAAGATATTTTTATTAGAAATTTAATATTTTGACAGATTTACAAAAATAAACAGAACTTTCAAGCACAAACATTAATATAAAAATAGATCTTAAATATATAATCATCAAAATTCAAAGGAATGATACTAAAGAAGAAAGAAAAACAATGAAACTCAGTTAACTACTAATCTAATCCACAATTATCCAGAGTGTATAGTTGAGTCACTTATATCCTTCAAACAAGAGAAAATGTTCTCTAATACACTCATAACAGTATAATAAAAAGGAAACTATCTTCAAACAATAAGAACAAAAAAAATAAAACATGTTTGAATGGAGATCCTCCCCCTTGTTCTCAGGGGGCCTTACTTCCTTTCTAAAGGTCCACCATATCCTCTCCCAAACAGTGTCCCACCCTTGACCCGGGCGCTCCTTAATAGGATTTAGATATAATACCGAGCTAGAGTTGACAGTGAGCGCCCCACCCCCACCCCTCCCCACCCATACCTGAGTATATCTGATAGCATCAATGCCACGTACAAACACACATAACTATAAAATTACAACTCCAACAAATTACAGTTAAGTATAATAACATAAAATAGCAAGAGAAGACAACCCTGCTCCCAGAAGCAAAAGTAAAGTAGAGTAAAGTATCCATTTCTCCCCACGGAGTGTGGAAGAGGCAAGCCAACATAAATTGTCTCTTACGATTTATTTAAACGAGTCTAAAAGTTCCTTAGCCTCTTCTGGTGATCTAAAATTATACTCGGATCCTTCGTGGGTAAAGCATAATGTCGCTGGGTAGTGTAAGGTGTATTGAATATTTAAGTTCCTTAGACATTTCTTCACCTCATCAAACGCCTTCCTCCTTCGGGCCAAAGCCGGGGAGAAGTCCTGAAATAACATAATCTTGGATCCTTCATGAATCATAGCTTTAGGATCCTTTCCAAGATTTCTGGAGGCATCCAGGAGTATCTGCCTCTCCCTATAACTCTGCAGCCGGAACAGGACCGGGCGTGGGCGCTGGTTTGGGCCAGATCCGCGTGCTGCGACCCGGTAGGCCCACTCCACCCTTACCCGGTCAGTTTCAGCCCCCAGGTTTAAAAGCTGGGGCAACCATCGCTCCAGAAATACTGCTAACTGTCCCTTCTCTTCTTGTTCAGGGAGGCCCAGAAGACGGATATTCTTTCTCCGATTTCTATTATCCAGGTCATCCATGTAGATGAGGCCCGGACTCTCTGCTCCAGAGCTCGCACCTGTTCTGCAGCTGTTTGTGCTGCAGCCTCGGAGGTCGTGGCCTTTAGCTCCGACCCCTCCACTCGGCCCTGTAATTCCTCGAGAGCCTGGCTGTGTTTCTGCAGCTTTTCTTCAAATGCATTCCATCTCTGTCTGGATTCTGCGATGAAATTGACGAGTGTCGTTTCCAGCCTGGCAATCATCTGTTCAAGGCCTGTTTTTACATCAGCTGCAGCCGGAGGAGGAGAGGAGGGTGGGGGAGGGGTCTTTGTTTTCTGAGAGCTGCGGGATCCCTTTGGTTTACTCATTATCCACTTAATATTAAACTGCTTAAATATAATAGTAAACAGCTAATTAAGGTTAGAAATTTTTTTTTGGGTGGTTTGGTAAGTGTGGTGGGAGTGAGTAACTCACTTTACCCAGGTTTTGGGAAGAGCTCTGTAAACTCAGACTTGCTGAGTCGCCGCCATCTTGGATCTCTCCTTGTATGATTTTTAACTTTGTACACCCCATTCCAACACCGGCATCTCCAAATCATGACCACTATTTTAAATTGTGTAAATCGCAGGACTGTGAGGGTAGAACTAGGAAGATGGAATCTTTATTTAAAAATCTGGCCCTCCCGGGCCTCACCTCAGAACAGGTGTCGCTCTTGAATGCCCCCCTGACAACCCAGGAAGTACAGGAGGCAGTTAGGCAGCTTCAGAGTATCAAAGCGCCTGGGCCAGACGGATTCCAGGCTGAGTTCTATAATGAATTTATAGGGGAACTGGCCGGGCCACTCATAAATATGTATAACTATTCACATAGTCAGGGCTGCCTCCCGCTTTTGTTGAGTGAAGCAAATATTTCTCTTATTCTTAAGAAGGGGAAGGCCCCAGAAGATTGCTCTTCATATAGACCCATATCCTTGTTAAATGTGGATTTCAAAATTCTTTCAAAAATGTTAGCATTAAGACTGGAGACGGTCTTACCATACATTATGAAAGAGGAGCAGATGGGGTCTGTAAAGGGTCGCAGATCAACTAATAATATTAGAAGGATCTTAAATATGATACAAGCCTGTTAACAGGGAACAATACTGAGTTTAGTTGTCTCCCTAGATGCAGAGAAGGCATTTGATTGGGTAGAATGGCTGTATCTTTTCTATATGCTGGAAAGGTTCGGTGTTGGAGAGGTATTTACTAAACGGGTTTTAGTATTATATAATGATCCTAAAGCAGCGATGATCACCAATGGTTTAAGTTCGGATGGCTTTAGTGTTGGCAGAGGCTGTTGTCAGGGATGTCCTCTCTCACCATTATTATTTATGTTAGTGATTGAACCTCTGGCAGAAGCTACGCAAACAGACCCTAACATAACGGCCCCGAGTGTTGGATCGGGCAAGCACAAAATTACTCTCTATGCAGATGATGTCCTCCTTTTCTTTAGTGATTCTTTGACATCTGTGCCCAGCTTAATTCAAGTGGTCAATTTGTTTAGTATGTTTCAGGTTATAAAATCAATTTTGTGAAATCGGAGGCCATGCCGTTGGGAGGGCTTGCCAGTGTATCCAATTTTCTGGACGGATCTTGTTTTCCCTTTCGGTTATCACTAGAAGGTTTTCTGTATCTAGGTATTTTTATTACTCCGGTATTTGGTCAGCTGTATAAAGCCAATTGTACACACTTATTTGAGAAAATAAGGCAGGACCTTCAATGCTGGGAAGATCTCCCAATATTTTGGCTAGGTAGAGTAGCCTTAGTTGAGACGAATATTCTACCTCGTCTTCTATACCCTATGAGAATGCTCCCCCTCATGCTGCTGAGACAGGCACTGCGTAAGCCTTATGGCTGGCTCGGCTCCTTTATTTGGAATCATAGACGACCCCTTATTAAATTAGAAAAGCTGCAGCTTCCATAAGCAAGGGGAGAGCTGGATTTTTCAGATTTCGGGAGGTACCAATTGAGCTCCCTGTTATCCTACATAGCTGATTGGGTCTCTTGTGACCCACAATCAATCTGGTTAGATATTGAGACCTCCCAAGCAAAATGTCCCCTCATCAATCTATTAGTTAAAGACAAGATGAGAATTATTACGGACTATTGTAAAAACCCTATTGTTTTAAATACAATTCAGGCCTGGAGGCTAATGCAACAAGATGAGAGTAGATTAGATTAGATTAGACTTACAGTGTGGAAACAGGCCCTTCGGCCCAACAAGTCCACACCGACCCGCCGAAGCGAAACCCACCCATACCCCTACATTACCCCTTACCTAACACTACGGGCAATTTAGCATGGCCAATTCACCTAACCCGCACATCTTTGGACTGTGGGAGGAAACCGGAGCACCCGGAGGAAACCCACGCAGACACAGGGAGAACGTGCAAACTCCACACAGTCAGTCGCCTGAGTCGGGAATTGAACCCGGGTCTTCAGGCGCTGTGAGGCAGCAGTGCTAACCACTGTGCATCTGCAAAAAAAACCTCCCCTTTACACTGCCATAGTGGGAACATCAGGATTCCAGCCAGAGTTACCGATGCTACATTCAAAATTTGGGAGTCCAAAGGTATCTCCTGTTTGGGAGATCTGTTTGATGGACAGGTCATGATGTCCTTCGAGCAGCTGTGCCAGACGTTTGGATTGCCCAGCAAGGACCTCTTTTGGTATTTCGAAATACGAGACTTTATACAAAAGAAGACCACACTGATAGTCAATCCTTATAAATCAGGTAGGGAAAGGAGAGTGCTTTGGCCGATGGGGCCGCCCTCGGTCAGTACACTCCACCACTCACTATGCAATGAGGTATCGAAGGACATTGAATGGTTATATATAACCTGGAATCAAGAATTAGGATCGGAAATCTCTTTAGAAATATGGGAGGACGTATATGGGAAAATGCCAGGAAGATCTCTATCTGTAAGAGAACTCAGACTATACAATTGAAGATACTTCACAGGGCTCACATGGCACCTGAACGACTCGCAAAGTTCAAGGCAGAGCGTCCCCAATGTGTCCTAAATGCAAAATCGAAGCTGGCACTCTCACGCATTGTGTTTGGACATGCCGTAAGATCCGCAGCTATTGGGACAGAGTAGCGAATGCCTTGACAAAGATTTTGGGTATGGAGATTGGATTGGATCCAGTGTTCTTACTTTTATGCTCCCCATATTTTCCCTCTCTGGATGTATATGGGAGGAAATTATTTACTATCCTTTCCTTTTGTGCGAGGAAAAATATTTTCGTGAATTGGGTATCCGAAGGTCCCCCAGGACTTTTAAATTGGCGCAGGCTAGTCATGGAATATATCCCCCTTGACTTCCTTATGAAAAAAAAACAGAATTATTTTACAGAACATGGCAACCTTTTTTGAACTACACTGACACAGATATTTCGGCCATACTGTCCAGGGCGTTTGCTTAGCTGTGGTAATGTTTCCGTCTGGTTCGGGGTCCCCAGGAGGAGGAATCCCTTATAAATACGGGTTTTGTTATGACTTGATATAAATCACTTTTGAACATGTATCTATTTATTTATCTACCTTTTTGCTTAGTGTTAGTAATGTTTGATATCCTATTTTATGTTTTGATCATTTGTAGAGTCATAGAGTCATAGAGATGTACGGCATGGAAACAGACCCTTCGGTCCAACCTGTCCATGCCGACCAGATATCCCAACCCAATCTTGTCCCACCTGCCAGCACCTGGCCCATATCCCTCCAAACCCTTCCTATCCATATACTCATCCAAACGCCTCTTAAATGTTGCAGTTGTACCAGCCTCCACGACATCCTCTGGCAGCTCATTCCATACATGTACCACTCTCTGCGTGAAAAAGTTGCCCCTCAGGTCTCCTTTATATCTTTCCCTCTCACCCTAAATCTATGCCCTCTAGTTCTGGACTCCCCAACCCCAGGGAAAAGACTTTGTCTATTTATCCTATCCATGCCCCTCATAATTTTGTAAACCTCTATAAGGTCACCCCTCAACCTCCGACACTCCAGGGAAAACAGCCCCAGCCTGTTCAGCCTCTCCCTAAAAGCTCAAATCCTCCAACCCTGGCAACATCCTTGTAAATCTTTTTGATCCCTTTCAAGTTTCACGACATCTTTCCGATAGGAAGGAGACCAGAATTGCAGGCAATATTCCAACAGCCGCAACATGACCTCCAAACTCCTGTACTCAATATTCTGACCAAAGCATACCATACACCTTCTTCACTATCCTATCTACCTGCGACTCCACTTTCAAGGAGCTATGAACCTGCACTCCAAGGTCTCTTTGTTCAGCAACACTCCCTAGGACCTTACCATTAATTGTATAAGTCCTGCTAAGATATGCTTTCCCAAAGTGTAGCACCTCGCATTTATCTGAATTAAGCTCCAACTGCCACTTCTCAGCCCATTGGCCCATCTGGTCCAGATCCTGTTGTAATCTGAGATAACCCTCTTCGCTGTCCACTACACCTCCAATTTTGATGTCATCTGCAGGAGAGAGAGAGAGAGAGAGAGAAAGAAGGAATCTGCACAGTCACTGCCTTTGCTGTTTTTGAATTCACGTGTCACTGGACATCGGAGTGTATCTGGGAAAATTAACAAACAGTGAATTTCACAACTAATCTTGGAGGAACCGGTTTGGGTGAAGTTCACACGCAGAATCAGGTAAGTTAATTATTGTTTTAAGTCTGTCCAAGAGTAAGGCTGTATTAGTGAGTAAAGTGAGTTCTTTCTTGATTATATGTTTTTGGAGATAAGTCTCTTGATGAAACTTAAAATATAAGCCATAGCTATTAATTTAATCTGGTGCAGTGTTGTGTAGAGGAATAAGACGGTGTTATTTTCCGGGTCTGTAGATTGTGAAGGAGCAAAAATGGCCTTTGCAGTGATATGTACTTCTTGTCAGATGTGGGTGTTTAAAGAGAGTTTAAGGGTTACTGCAGATTATATCTGCCATAAATGCTGTTGGATGCGAATCTTATCAGATCGAGTGGATTAGTTAGAGAGACAGATAGAAGCAATGAGGAATTTGCAACAGCAACTTTATGTGATGGATGGCAGTTATAGGAAGGGGGGATAATCTCAGATACAGTCACAGAGATGGGTTAACTCCAGGAAGGGTAAGAGAGGTCGGCACCTAGGGCAAGAGTGTTTTGTGGATATACCCATTTCAAACAGGTATGCTGTTTTGGAAGATGTAGGGGGTGATGGGGTGGAGTTGTTGGGCTGAAGGGCCTGTTTCCACACTGTAGGGAATCTAATCTAATCCTGAGGTCTCTACTTTCTACAACACTACCCAGGGCCTGACCGTTAATTGCATAAGTCCTGCCCTTTTTTTTAACCTGAAAAGGTGTTGCTGGAAAATCGCAGCAGGTCAGGCAGCATCCAAGGAGCAGGAGAATCGATGTTTCGGGCATGAGCCCTTGTTCAGGAATTCCTGAAGAAGGGCCCATGCCTGAAACATCGATTTTCCTGCTCCTTGGATGCTGCCTGACCTGCTGCGCTTTTCCAGCAACCCATTTTCAGCTCTGATCTCCAGCATCTGCAGTCCTCACTTTCTCCTATTGTTTTTTTTAACCAAAATGCTATACCTCGCATTTATCCAAATTAAATTATGAATGCTCGGTGAAGGTTTAAAGGACTCAGATCTGCAATAGATCCTATTAATCCAAAAATGGTTGAAACTTTGCTGATAGTTGAAAATGTGTTGCTGGTTAAAGCACAGCAGGTCAGGCAGCATCCAAGGAATAGGAAATTCGACGTTTCGGGCATAAGCCCTTCATCAGGAATGAGGAGAGTGTGCCAGGCAGGCTAAGATAAAAGATGGGGAGGAGGGACTTGGGGGAGGGGCGATGGAGATGTAATAGGTGGAAGGAGGTCAAGGTGAGGGTGATAGGCCGGAGTGGGGTGGGGGCGGAGAGGTCAGGAAGAAGATTGCAGGTTAGGAGGGCGGTGCTGAGTTGAGGGAATCAACTGAGACAAGGTAGGGGGAGGGGAAATGGAACTGGAGAAATCTGAGTTCATCCCTTGTGGTTGGAGGGTTCCCAGGCGGAAGATGAGGCGCTCTTCCTCCAACCGTCGTGTTGTTATGTTCTGGCGATGGAGGAGTCCAAGGACCTGCATGTCCTCGGTGGAGTGGGAGGGAGAGTTAAAGTGTTGAGCCACGGGGTGGTTGGGTTGGTTGGTCCGGGCGTCCCAGAGGTGTTCTCTGAAGTGTTCCGCAAGTAAGCGGCCTGCCTCCCCAATGTAGAGGAGGCCACATCGGGTGCAGCGGATGCAATAGATGATGTGTGAAACTTTGCTGAGCCCATATTAACAGAATATGTCTGTGATATGGTTTCTTGTTTGTTTACAAACCTAATAACACTTAAAAAAAAACTTCCTTGTGCTTGGTGTTTTTCAGTCCAGTATCACCGATAATGATTTGGAATTCAGCGTTTTCTTAGTTTTTTAGAGGTTTACTGTTTGCCTAATGTTTTTAAAATATTTCTCTGCTCCTGAAAACTACATAATGCCTACTGGCTGACTGGTTGGGAGGATGCAGGGCAATGAAGAAATGGCACAGGATGGCATAGGGAGTCTGATGATTAGGATGGCTTAGAGAATATGAGCTGGCATGGGGAAAAGTTTTAGAAATTAATTTATGGGATAGGAGCCACTGTCTTGGTCAGCATCTATTCCCCATTCTTGATTGCTGTGGAGAAGCAGCCTCCTCGAATTGCCACGGTTGTTCAGGTGTAAGGACACTCACAGGAGTTCCAGGAATTTGACCGTTGACAGTGAAATAGTAGCACCATAGGTTGAAGCCAGGGTGCAGGGGAATGTGCGGGTGATGACTTTCTCATGTACTTCTTATGCTCACTTACTGCGTTGAATTTCAAAGTTAAAAATCACACAACACCAGGTTATAGTCCAACAGGTTTATTTGGAAGCGCTTGCTGATGAAGGAGCGGCGCTCTGAAAGCAAGTGCTTCCAATTAAACCTGTTGGACTATAACCTGGTGTTGTGTGATTTTTAACTTTGTTCACCCCAGTCCAACACCGGCGTCTCCAAATCTTGAATTTCAAAGTGGTAGAGGTCACGGCCTTGGGAGATACTGGTAAAAAGAGTTAGTGAATTACTGTCATGCATCTCATAGATGCCGTTGTAGTGAAACTATCACGATTAACTTAGCTTAGTTATAAATCACATGAATAAATCAGGTTCATTGATTAATCTAAGATATTATTCTGCTTATATGCAATCAGTGCAGGGTTTAGCACTCTTAACATCATGTGACTCTGCTTAGCTTCATTTAACAAAGGAATACACCATAGAGTTGTGAATAGGGTGAAGACAATGGCTTAATGCTTTAAATTACTGTGAGACTGTTTAGTTTCAGATTCAGGTTTCCAATGTTGAATAAAACAGAGACAGTGCACCCCTGAGCATATTAGCCCTTATCGACTAATCATAATCATAACTTGTATTGCTATATTCGAAGTATAGCAATTGACTAAAGTGCAATCATTATTTTAGAGTTAATGTGTTTAAGTTTAGAATTGTGTACTCTGTCAGAGTTTAAAACAGTTTGTATTCTTTCTGGTCTTCAGTCTTAAGGCAACATGAACTGTTTCCATGTATTCAAGACAGCAACAACAAATGGTCAGTGAGAAGTCAGTGTCTGATTTAACGGAAACTCAGCCAATCTCAGCTCAACTCGTTCAGATTTTGAGTCCGGACTGCAAATGCATCCCTTGTTTTCTTTGACAAAGAGGGAAAATTTATTCATATCAGTAAAATGACAATAAAAAATTAATAAAGACATAAATAATTGACAGCGTAAGGAATCAGTCAGGAGATAGTGGGAGGTGAAGAATCAATCAGTCAACAACCAATTAGAGATTGCTCGTGCTTCCCTTAAACCAATTAGCCATCAGCCTCTTCTAAGGTATGCTAATCAGACTGGAATGCTGTAAGTGATCATGCTGTGGGCTGTGGCTTGGATCTACTTAGGGATCTGAGGGACTTGTGGTACAGTGATAGTGTCCTTACCTCTGAGTTAGAAGGCCAGAGTTCAGGTCCTATCTGTCCCAGATGTGTACCACAACATGCCTGAACAGGTTAACTAAAATAAAACAACAATCAATCAAGGATTTGGTATTCATTTTATGAGAAGTGAAATTGTATATGTTGGGATTTTCTGAACAAAGACAGAAATCGCTGGAGAAACTCAGCTGGTCTGGGGGCATCTGTGGAGAAAGAAATAGAGTGAATACTGAGAGTCCAGTGATTCTTCTTCAGTACTGAAGTCACTCAGAACATAAACATTGATTTCTCTCCACAGATGAGTACTTTGGAGGGTGTCAGGAATTCAGGGGTCAATGTAAACCTAGCTTTGTACGTCAGTAACCTCAAGAAACGAAGGAAGAGTAATGGAGATGGTGAGAAGAACAGGGCATGGGTTTATATACATTAGACACACAGTGGGAAATGTATATTTATTTCATCTTAGTGCAATCATTGCAGGCAAGAAATTAAAATGAATCTTACGTGTTCATGTTACTGCTTTCAATGAAGAGACTTTGTTAAAGTTATAAAAAGCATGAAAGTAACTGGAATGTATCCAAATTACAGCAGATGGCAGTGTACAATCTGAAATTAATGAACGAGACAAACTTACTTTGGTTTTATCTTCTTTGCAATTTCCACATCTCTGTTTTGGTGTGATCAATAATGTGTCCAGCAAACCAATCACTGCAGTCGATTCAGTCAAGGCAGACTCATAACGCCAATTTTAAAAATGTTAAGTCCAGCTGATACTTTGGCTAACAATGTGATGCTGTGGTAGTGTCCCTACCTCAAAGCTAGGAGTCTGGGGTTCAAGTGCTACCTGCTCCTGAGGTGTGTAATATCATCTCTGAATAGCTTGTTAAAAAGGGGTCTTCTGTGGTTCAGTGGTAGTGTCCCTCCCTCTGACCCCAAGTGCCCTGGGTTCAAATACTACCTGCTCCAGAGATGTGCCTTAATCTGTTCATTGAACAGGTTCCTGAAGAAGGGCTTATGCCCGAAACGTCGATTCTTCTGTTCTTTGGATGCTGCCTGACCTGCTGCGCTTTTCCAGCAACACATTTTCAGCATTGAAAATATCCATTAAGTTTGCGACTGGGGGCTTGACAAGACAGCAAGAGTCACAAGGGGATGTTTCTGCTCGATATCCTGAGAGAGTTCACTGCCCAACATTCAGATGTAATGTGCAGACTGAAGCCAGAAGAGCTGCCTAACTGGTTTGTTATTTGTACCTAACTATAGTGAAAAGTTTTGTGTTGCGTGCAGTACAGGCAGATCGTACAAACAAAGATCATAAGTTGACTGGACAGAGCGAGGAATACAGAGTTACTGCTGTAAAGAAGGTGCACAAAAAGCGAGATCAACATTAACTGTATGCGGGAAAGAATCTATTCTGGAACCTATTGGTCCTGACGGAGGACGTTTGAAGAGATGATGGGTTATGGGGAGAAGGCAGAAGAATGGGGTTGAGAAAGGTAAGAGGCGTCATTGAATGGTGGAGTAGACCTGATGGCTGAGTGGATTCGTTCTGCTCTTACATCTAATGGACTTATGGGTTTCATTAGGAGAAAGTGAGTACTGCAGATGCTGGAGATCAGAGTCGAGAGTGCGGTGCTGGAAAAGCACAGCAGGTCAGGCAGCATCCGAGGAGCAGGAGAATCAATGTTTCAGGCAAAAGCCTTTCATCAGGAATGAGGATTGTGGGCCGGGTGGGCTGAGAGATAAATGCGAGGGGTGATGGAGCTGCAGTAAGGCAGGTGAAAGATTGGAGAGGATGGTGGAGAGGATAGATGGGAAAGGTGATGGACAGATCAAGAGGGTGGTGCTGAGTTGGAGCCTTGGGACTGGGATAATGTGGGGGATGGGGAAATGAAGAAACTGATGAATCCACATTTATCCCTTGTGGTTGGATAGTCCCAAGGTAGAATATGAGGTGTTCCCCCTCCAGGCGTTGGGTGGTAATGGTTTGGCAGGGGAGGAGGCCCAGGACCTACATGTCCTTGACGGAGTGGGAGGGAGAGTTGAAGTGTTCAGCCCTGGGGCGGTAGGGTTGGTTGGTGTGGGTGTCCTAGAGATGTTCTCTGATATGATCTGCTAGTAGGCATCCTGTCTCCCTGATGCAGAGGAGACCCCATCGGGTGCAATGAATACAGTAGATGATGTTTGTAGAAGTACAGGTAAATTTCTGTCAGATGTGAAAGGATCCTTTGGGGCCTTGGACAGAAGTGAGGGGAGTGGTGTGGGCACAGGTTTTGCATCTTCTGCGGTGGCAGGGGAAGGTGCCGGGAGTGGGGTGTGGGCTGGTGGGCTGGTGGGACTGATGAGGGAGTTGCACGGGAATGGTCTCTCCGGCGTGCTGATATGGGTGGGGAGGGAAATATATCTGTGGTATTGGGGTCCGTTTCTATGTGGCAGAAGTGACAGAGGATGATGCAATGTATGTGAAGGTTGGTGGAGTTGTCCTTGTTGCATTGGGGAGGGGTGGGGTTCAAGGGCGGAGGTGCGGAAAATGGAGGAGATGTGCTGGAGGGCATCGTTGACCATTGGGAAGGGAAATTACGATCTTTGAAGAAAGAGCCATCTGGGGTTTTCTGAGGTGGAATTGGTCATTCTGGGAACAGATATGGTGGAGGCAGAGGAATTGGGAATAAGGGATTGCGTTTTTACAGGAGATAGAGTGGGAGGAGTTATCCAGGTAGCTGTGGGAGTCGGTGGCCTTATAGTAGATGTCCGTGGTTAGTCGGTCGCTGGAGATGGAGATTGAGAGATCAAGGAAGGGGAAGGAGGTGTCAGAGATGGTCCAGCTGAATTTGAGGTGGGGGTTGGAAGGTGTTGGTGAAGTTGATGAACTGTTCAACCTCCTCGTAGGAGCACGAGGTGGTGCTGATACAGTGATCAATGTAGCGGGGGAAGAGGTGGGGCATAGTGCTGGTGTAACTGCGGAAGATGGACTGTTCCATGTACTCGATGAAGAGGCAGGCGTAGCTGGGTCCCATGCAGGTGCCCCTGACTATGCTTTTGGTTTGGAGGAAGTGGGAGGATTGGAAGGAGAAGTTGTTGAGTGAGGGGACCAGTTCAGCCAGGCGGATGAGGGTGTCATGGAAGGGTACTGTTTGGGACGGCGTGAGAGGAAGAAACGGAGGGCTTGGAGACCTTTGTCATGGCAGATGGATGTGTACATGGACTGGATGTCCATGGCGAAGGTGAGGCATTGAGGGCCAGGGGAACAAATATTTTGGAGGAAGTGAAGGGTGTGGGTGGTGTCTCAAACATAGATGGTTTTTATTACCTTTGAATAAAGGCTAGCATTCCATTTGGCTTTTCTCTTCAGTAGAAATGTTTTTCACACCAGTAACTCGTAAAGTTCTTGATATGGAAACCATTTCCTTTCCTGAATGTGATTTCTAGGTAGCATTCTTTATTTTTAAAATTACATAATTTATTGTTGACCCAAGTCCCTTTCTTTTATGATTGACATGAGGACTGCATCCTGAAAACATACCCTAAATTTTGTTTTGAAAGTGAGGATTTACTCTGGGAGTTGCTGTTGATCAGAAATGTACCAACACATTTGAGAGTCTGAGTGCTGAGGATGTCATTGGTGCAGTTTGCAATCTGCATCTTTAAACCTTGTGTCTGAAGAAAACCCTCCATCTAGAGTGGAATCTGGGAGATACAACCGAACCCCAGTTTCAGGGCCCCTCCATCAGGTTGCAGCTGCCCATGAATTTGCCAAAAGTCAAAAGAGACAGGTTTTTAAACAATAACTGAGGGCAATTGAGGAAAACGAATTCTGGGATGTTCCTCTGAAAACAAGACCAAGAGGTAGTAATGAGCATGGGATCCAGTCCTGCCTGTGAGTGGCATCTCCTCAACCAGCTGCGGAGACATGGCAGAGACGGACTCACCAGCAGGTGCCCTGGCTCATTCTGGCCCACATAGCCCTTGAGGTGTTGTAGATTCTGAGCTGGTGGAAGGTGCAGGAGGCCGTCTTGCTGAGGCACCCATACTCTCTTCCTTGGAGATGGAGGTGGACATGTTTTGCGGTCTCATCCTCGTGACCAAGGCCATGTTGAAATCCCCCTCAACCAAGGGTAGGGAGTCATGGCACGTTAACAATAGATGCAACTTGGGAGTAATGGGAGGGTCGTGCAATGACTAATGCTTCTCACTCAGTGACTAGGACAGCAAAGTTGCAGCAACTCCGCAGTAACACTTCTGGTCTTTACCTGCTCCTCTTTACCTCATGATTGAGGAGATGAATATTCAACAGCCCATCTGGTTGGCATGGATGAGGTAGCCCAAAGGGTCTGTTTCTGTGTACATCTGTATGACTCTATGACATCACCCTGATCCTGACTTTTCTAATACTGTAAGGGAGCATTTTCTCATTAATGTGAGAAAGCGACGGATAGAGTGAGGTGAAAGCAAGTGACACAGGTGCTGATGAGGTGGGGAAAGGTGGGCAGGGATCCTGAGGGAATGAGTAGGCAGCACAGAGGGCAAAGTGAGGTCTGCAGATGCTGGAGATCAGAGTCGAGAGTGTGGTGCTGGAAAAGCACAGCAGGTCAGGCAGCATCTGAGGAGCAGGAGAATCGACATTTCAGGCCAGAGCCCTTCGTCAGGAATGAGGCTGGAAGCCTCAAGAATGGAGAGATAAATGGGAGGGGGTGGGGCTGGGGAGAAGGTAGCTGAGAGTACAATAGGTGAATGGAGGTGGGGATAAAGGTGATAGGTTGGAGAGGAGGGTGGAGCGGATAGGTGGGAAGGATGATTGACAGATGGGACAGGTCGTGAGAACGGTGCTGAGCAGGAAGTTTGGAACTGGAGTAAGGTGGGCGGTAGGGAAATGAGGAAACTGGTGAAGTCCATATTGATGGCCTGGGGTTGAAGGGTCCAAAGGCAGAAGATAAGGCATTTTTCTCCAGGAGTCGGGTGGTGAGGGAGCGGCGGTGGAGGAGGCCCAGGACCTACATGCCCTTGGCGGAGTGAGAAGGAGAGTTGAAATGTTTGGCCATGGGGTGGTGGTGTTGATTGGTGCGGGTGTCCCAGAGATGCTTTCTAAAGTGCTCTGTGAGAAGGTGTCCAATCTCCTCACTGTAGAGGAGACAGCATTGGGAGCAACGGATACAATAAATGACATATGTGAAAGTGCAGGTGAAACTTTGATGGATGTGGAAAGCTCCTTTGGGGTCTTGGATGGAGGTGAGGGGGGAGGTTTAGGCACTGGTTTGCGGTGGCAGGGGAAGGTGCCGGGATGGGACGGTGGCTTGTTAGGGGGCGTGGACCTGACCAGGTAGTCGTGGAGGGAATGGTCTTTGTGAAATGCGGATAGGGGTGGGGAGGGAAACATATCCCTGCTGGTGGGTTGCATTTGTAGGTGACACAGAGGGCCAGCTGGGTCAATAGTCTGGGTAGTGGGGTGAGTGAGAATGAGTGAGGAAAGGAGTTAAAGGCTATCATGTGGATGGTAGATCTTGACTTCTGCCAGGAGCAGAGATAGAGTGAATGTGAGGTATCAGAGTGAAGGTGGGTGGCACTGAACCCTAGCAGAGTAAAGTATCTTCTACCTGCAATACTGAGTGTTTCTCCCAGTCATGGAGGTCACACTGAGCTGGGCAGTGACCCTACACCAGTCTGTCTGGGTCTGGTCTTGTCACCTCCTCTGTTAGTCCAGAGGGAAGAAGACTACCATGCCCACCAGCAGATCCAGGTCCCTGTTTGTGTAACTCAGCATTAATCTCCCGTTGTCTGTCATGTCCAGGGCCAATCTCTCCAACTGTACAGGGCAGCTCCAGACTGTCAGTGCTTAAGCAGGATCGTAACAGCCTTGCAGCATTGGGACTGCCAGCATCTCCTGGCAGTGGTGAATACATCGGGTTTGGTGGGTTGGAGAACGAGGCTGGCATTGGGTGTGAGGGGCATCTTAGGGTCATGGTGGCTGTTGTTTAATGAGGGATAATTCCAGAGGCAGGAAAACTCTGGAGGCCCCATGGAGAGAAACCCTCGGTGAGACTGGACGAGAATGACACCTAGGAGAAAGTGAGGACTGCAAATGCTGGAGACCAGAGCTGAAAAATGTGTTGCTGGAAAAGTGCAGCAGGTCAGGCAGCATCCAAGGAGCAGGAGAATCAATGTTTCGGGCATAAACCCTTCTTCAGGAATGACACCTAGCTGAAATATGGGAAGATTCAGTCCTGAGTTTCGGAATGCGTTAATCATGCCCTAAGTTAGCTCTCTATCTTAACAAAGAATATTGAAATGGATGTGAAAAAAGTGAAATAAATCATTGTTAGATTCCTTTTAAACATTCTTCAATTGCTATTTAATAAAAAAATAGCCTGCTTTTAATTTGAGCTGTTGAATAGAATAAAACTTTGAGGACATTTTACTTCTAGTATTCTTGTATGAACAGATGAGTAAAAATACATGAACAATTTGAAAGTTTGTGTCAGCTTAATTGATGTTAAGTGCACCATAATTGACACATCCTCCATTCATATTCTATTGTAAACCTGTCATAAGAATTAAGAAAGACCAGGCTGCATAAAATAAGTATATGACTCGAAAGTGTATTCTATTAAAATAATTATATATTTTCATTAATATGATATGTGATATATTGATGCAATTTTTTTAAGCATTTCAACATTTCCAATCAGCTTTCCTCATGGTCAGTTTTACAAATACGTCAGGCTAAATTGTCTTTTAAAATGTGCAGGTGTATCTCATTAACTATTATGTCCACTATAAATATACTTCACAAAATGTAAGTGTCATGGGACCATGTAAAAGTTAGTTTGCCAATTTGATTTATAAGGAACTGATGAGACAAGCAGAGTCTGGTTCGAAATAATTTTCTAGTCTTCCTATCACAGATTTATCATGGCATATTAAGTAAACTGTAACGATAGTCCGTAAAGCAACGACTTCTTGCACTGGCAACTCTCCATTACTTGACTCAAGTATTTGCCTTTCATACACAGCCTTTGAAATGTATGTTTCCATGTTGTTTCAACAAGAGAGGTTATTAAATAATGATTGCTGCTGTCCTTTTTGATGTGTTTGGATCACAATCATTCATGTTATGAAATCAGAAGTCACACAACACCAGGTTATAGTCCAGCAGGTTTATTTAAAATCACAAGCTTTTGGAGCGCTGCTCCTTCATCAGGTTGGACTATAACCTGGTGTTGTGTGACTTCTGATTTTGTCCACCCCAGCCCAACACCAGCACCTCCACATCATTCACGTTATGCATTAATGATCTAGATAAAGGAACTGAGGGTATTGAGGGTTTGCAGATAACGCAATGAAGGTTCAGGTAGTGTTGAGGAGGGAAGGAAGCTGCAGAAGGACCTGGACAGGGTGGGAGAGTGGGCAAAGAAGTGGCAGATGGAATGTATTGTGGAAAATGTGA
Source organism: Hemiscyllium ocellatum (assembly GCF_020745735.1). NCBI lineage: Eukaryota > Metazoa > Chordata > Chondrichthyes > Orectolobiformes > Hemiscylliidae > Hemiscyllium > Hemiscyllium ocellatum. The sequence continues at coordinate 6,483,984 of NC_083404.1, read as the reverse complement.
GGATATGCACTTTGATAGGTAGAGTAGAGGACAGATTATTTTCTATCCTTTACTCGGAAATCTGAAGCATAGAGGGACTTGGGAGTCCTAGTTCAGGATCCTCTTAAGGTTAAAATGCAGGTTCAGTTGCCAGTTAGGAAGGCAAATGTAATGTTCACATTCATGTCAAGAGGCTAGAACGAGCAGGGATGTACCGCTGAGGCTGTACAAGGCTCTGGTCAGACCGCATTTGGAATATAATGAGCAGTTTTGAGCCCTGTTTCTCAGGAAGGATGTGCTGAACTTGGAGGTAGTGTCTAGATTAGAATGGTGCTGGAAAAGCACAGCAGGTCAGGCAGCATCAGAGGAGAGGAAAATCGACGTTTCGGGCAAAAGCTCTTCATCAGGAATGTCGATTTTCCTGCTTCTCCTCTGCACAGAAGCTCTTCAGCCACGTTCTCAAACAGACTCGTTACCACAGACCTCTCCGCCCCCACCCCACTCCGGCCTATCACCCTCACCTTGACCTCCTTCCACCTATCCCACCTCCATCGCCCCTCCCCCTAGTCCCTCCTCCCTACCTTTTATCTCAGCCTGCTTGGCTCTCTCTCTCTTATTCCTGATGAAGGGCTTATGCTCGAAACGTCGAATTCTCTATTCCTGAGATGCTGCCTAACCTGCTGTGCTTTGACCAGCAACACATTTGCACCTCAGATGCTGCCTGTCCAGCGGTGCTCTTTCAGCACCACTCTAATCTTCTCTGGTTTCCAGCATCTGCAGTCCTTGTTTTTACCCTGAACTTGGAAGTAGTCCAGAGGAGGTTTACAGGAATGCTATAAATTTCCATTAGATAAGTATCACTATTGTAGGGTTCTATAATGAGAAAAATGTGTAAAATGTGAAGGATGCAGGGGTTTGTGTTGGCCTTGTTTGTCCTTGCTTCACTTTCAAAACTGATCAAAAACAGAAACACCAAGTTTATTTACTTGGAACCATAATTACTCATCTCACAAAGGTTTTATCTTCAGTTCTGCAAAGATGGATTGATATTAAAACTTCTGTGATATACAGGATTAAGTGGAAACCAACTTAAAAGGTTCCTGTCATTAAAGCTGCTGATTGACTTAATGCATTTTTGCTGTCTTTGCTTTTCTCTGTGGTTTTGGCCATAAGTAGTTTGCAAATGAACAATGTAAATTTGGATGTTTGACCAAATATGCCATAATACCGACTAAAACACTTAGGACGGATTTGAACACTATCAATAATCTCAGAAACATTCTCTATTTGTAAGTGTTGCATTTCTTATTTGTTTTATTTTAGTAATAACTTCCATGCTGTAAAGAATTCTTCATTAAATTAGATTTTATTAGAGACCACAAATGGAAAACAAATACAGCAGATTTTATATATGTTTCTGACAAGGATTTCAATTACCTTCAAGTGGCTTGTTCATATTTTATTGCCCTTTAAACTAGTCTGCGTCCAAGTGAAAATACAACAAAATAACAGTGAACCATAAGAAGTGATAATAAAGTTGACTTTCTGGAATAAGTGGGTTTTGCGTTATGGCAATGAAAATCAGGAAACTGCGGATTTTATCCTCACAATTCTCTTTCCATTAATGAATGGGAAAGTTTGTTGCGCACACCTGCAACCTGAGTCATAAAGTGCAGATTGAAATTGTGTGGCACTTTGATAAATTCTGTATGACGCAGAGGTCAGAATAATAAAATTCATTTTTTTTAGTGTAGTGACACTGAAGTTGCACATCAATAGCATCATGATGGCTTTTTACCAGGCACCTTCAAACTATGAGACAGAGAGACAAGATAAGTGCACAAGTTCCGTCTTTTTGAGAGAGGAGAATTTCAAAGTTCTCTTTTGAGGGAAGTTAAATTTGCCCCTTCCTATTGTTCCTTTAATGGATTTCACCATTGTTAAATATGTGTGAGTTATAGTTCAGATGAAATTACTCTGCATTGATCTCTGTAAAATTTATTGACCTCTACTTCTTGAAATCTGTCATTATCAACATTTGGTATTTAACTTGTGATGCTTATTATAAGAAAAATAATTCGACCTGTAATTTCCGTCAGAATTGCTTTTTCCACTTTTTGCTTTTACTTCCTGTATCACTGCAGCATTTTCAGAAACGTTTCTTCGTTATAGAGAGAACAGCCAGGACATTCTGTTGGAAATAAATAATTCCATTTTTAGAAAGGTTTGGAACAAATACTTCTGATTGACTGAGGATATTTTGGGGTAATATTTATTCTTAGGAACATGACAGAATTGATTGCCATCTGATATACAATCCTGGTCAACCCTTCCAGTTTTCTTAGGATTAGTGTGACAATAAGGAGGTAGTTATTGTAACGGGAGGGTGCTAATGTTACAGTTCATTTGGGAAAAGTCAAGCATGTCCCCATTGAGTACATAAATCTCTCATTTTCCATAAATCTCTCCGAAGCCTGGAAAAACTTCTCCTCATTTAGTTTTTTCCATTTTGTCGTTAACTGACGAGAGTCACAGCTGGATTTTTTAAGTGCGTTATTTTGTGGAAACAGTTTCTAGAAAGTAAAGCAGATGTCTTCTTGCTCCAGAAGTTGTTTCTAAATGACAAGCAAATTGTAATGAATGTGACAGGCTGGAAGGACCACTTAGAGTCAGAGAGATGTACAGTAGAGAAACAGACCCTTAGGCCCAACCTGTCCATGACAACCCCCAGATATCCCAACCTAATCTAGTCCCATTTGCCAGGACTTGGCCCATATCCCTCCAAACCCTTCCTATCCAGATGCCTTTTAAATGCTGTAATTGTACCAGCCTCCACTACGTCTGGCAGCTTATTCCATATACGTACCACCCTCTGTGTGAAAAAGTTGCCCCTTATGTCCCCTTTATATCTTTCCCCTCTCACCTTAAACCTATACCCTTTAGTTCTGGACTCTCCCACCCCAGGGAAAATACCTTGTTTATTTATCCTTACCAAGCCCTTCATAATTTTGTAAACCTCTATAAGGTCACTCCTCAGCGTCCACACTTTAGGGAAAACAGCCCCATCCTATTCAGCCTCTCCCTATAGCTCAAACCCTCCAACCCTGGCTTGTTTCTCCTATTCTACTTTATGATCAAATGTTCAACCTCATACACATTCAAATTGGTGCATTTACAAGACATCAAATTCTTTCAAAGATTCTTCTATATACTGTTTCTAAAAGTTTTTTTTTTGCAAAAATGAAACAAGTGCAAGGCAAAAAGAAAACAATTTCGCACAGAGTGAATGGTTGTGGGATGGAGCACACTGTTTGATAGTGTGGTCGAGGCAAGTTCAGTTGAGGCACTCAGGAAGACATTATTACTTAACTTGAAACAATGAGCCAGGGTTATAGGAAAAGAGGCAAGAGATACAGGAGCACAATTAGGCCATTTGACCCATCGAGTCTGCTCCCTAATTCAGTCATGGCTGATATGCTTTTTAATCCCATTCTCCTGCCTTCTCCACATAGTCCTTGATTCCTTGGAGTTGCCCATGGGTGACGAAGATTGTTAGTTGAGCAGCAGTTTCCACTGACAGAATCATGGCCTTAATACACATGGCAACCAGATCAGACAATGAGACGCCTCATAGACATCCTCATGGGAAAGAGAAAACTTATTATTTAATTAAGTGTAGAAGGGAAAATCTGATCCCACCAAAATCAAAGGCTTTTAAAGTAATTGTCGTTGCATAGTATACGTTTATGTATACTGAAATTTTTAAGTGAAACTAACAAACTAATGTGAAGGAATTTAGACCAAACATCCATACATTGTAGAGTTCTTTCATCCCAACAGTGGCAGGGGTGGGATGGGGGATTGAGGAATGAAATGTGTAAACATCAAATAAGGTAAACAAAGGGTATAAACAGATAACCTTGTGAAAGGACACCAAAACACAGACAGCATTGTAAGAGGCATTTGTAAAATATTACTTTGTCATTATGATCTCGGGAAAATAATTACAGCTTCACAAGGTCCCAAGCAGTACTCGCTTGGTCCGATGCTGCTGGCAAATTTCTGGGAAGGGACAGAACAGGCAGAGGGAAAGTGACAAGCGCTGAGTCAATGTTGCATGTCATCATTGTAACATGGAATGTAAAAAGAGCTTGTACTTTTTTGGGAGAGGGGGAATGTCTTGGAGTCTGTTTCCAGTGACCTTGCCCAGGCCATAAGACCATAAGACATAGGAGTAGAAGTAAGGCCATTCGGCCCATCGAGTCCACTCCGCCATTCAATCATGGCTGATGGGCATTTCAAGGAAAAAGTGAGGTCTGCAGATGCTGGAGATCAGAGCTGAAAATGTGTTGCTGGAAAAGCACAGCAGGTCAGGCAGAATCCAAGGAACAGGAAATTCGACATTTCAGGCATAAGCCCTTCATCAGGAATGAGGAAAGTGTGTCCTTGTAGAGGGAGGAAGAGAGCTTCTTCAAGGAAGGCATCCTTGCAAGAGGATTCGCAGTAGGTTAAAATTTTCCAGGAAAAAGTGAGGTCTGCAGATGCTGGAGATCAGCATTCTCCCCGTAGCCCTTAATTCCTTGTGACATCAAGAATTTATCAATCTCTGCCTTGAAGACATCTAGCGTCTCGGCCTCCACTGCACTCTGCGGCAATGAATTCCACAGGCCCACCACTCTCTGGCTGAAGAAATGTCTCCGCATTTCTGTTCTGAATTGACCCCCTCTAATTCTAAGGCTGTGTCCACGGGTCCTAGTCTCCTCGCCTAACGGAAACAATTTCCTAGCGTCCACCCTTTCCAAGCCATGTATTATCTTTTAAGTTTCTATTAAATCTCCCCTTAATCTTCTAAACTCCAATGAATACAATCCCAGGATCCTCAGCCGTTCCTCGTTTGTTAGACCAACCATTCCAGGGATCATCCGTGTGAATCTCCGCTGGACACGCTCCAGTGCCAGTATGTCCTTCCTGAGGTGTGGGGACCAAAACTGGACACTGTACTCCAAATGGGGCCTAACCAGAGCCTAACCAGGCCACATTGTAAGGAGCTCCTAATAAAGATCAATTTGTGCTGCTGAGCACGGGACTCAGTCTCCTCTTTAAAATCTCTCTCCAATCAAGAACCTATTGAACCCTGTCTTAGATGCACTCCAATGATTTTGGTGCAGTGAGTTCCACAAATTCACCATCCTCTGGCTGAAGACATTCCTTCTCATCTTGGTCTTAAGGGGTCATCCCTTCACTCCGAGGCTGTGTCCTCGGGTCCTAGTCTCACCCACTGGTGGAAACATCTTCTCCATTTTCACTCTATCCAGGCCTCTGAGTATTTGGTAAGTTTCAATCAGAGCCTTCCTCATCCTCCTAAACCTCATCAAATACGAAGCCAGAGTCCTCAACCGATCCTCATATAACAAGCCCTTCATCCCAGGGATCAGGTAAAATGCTCTGAGACCCAGAATGGACATGATGGACCAAATGGCCTCCTTCTGTGTTCTAACAATTTTGTGATTCTGTAATTCACTGGTGGAAGGACAGCGTTAGAAGAATAAGTGGGATAAGTGAAATTGGATTAGATTCTAGATCCACTGAGTATCTGCCCTTATCAACAATAGAGACACAGAGTAAGGGGGTAATATGGTTGCAGCAATCCTACAACTCATTAATGAGGTCTACCTCTCTTAAACATTAGCAGTATTAATCACAGACAATTCTATGACTGAAAGTGGAATTATCTGCAAATGCAAGCTAATAAAGAGAGGCGCCAAGGAAGAGAGTAGGCTCCTGGGTCTTTGTTGCGGTGTTGGATGTATCAGAGGTCAACAGGAAGATAGAGCCATGTTCCTCAAAGGTGTCAAGAGTATTGCCTGAAGGGAATGAGAGTACTCAGCCAGGGAAGGCAATTCCCAGCATCTCACCCTGAGGATCTGGTAACAGTGTAACAAAAAGTGCAAAGGTTGGTCACTCACAAAGGGCACACCATACTGACTGTACTGTTAACCTTGCTTACTACCCAATGAACTCAAGGCATTTCCATCATTATTCCCAGCAATTAGCACCCAACCTCAAATACTTACTCTCACCCTCTCATGTTCAAATGGTGTGAGCTTCACACCCACCTCTCACTGGGTTCACATAGAAACATAGAAACTAGGAGCAGGAGTAGATTATTTAGCCCTTCGAGTCAGCTCTGTCATTCAGTATGACCATGGCTGCTCCTATATCTCAATGCATGGTCCTGCTTTCTTCCCATTTCTCTTGATGCCTTTAGGTTTTAAAAATGCCACAAACTCATTCTTAAATATCCTCAGTGACTTGGCCTCCACTGTGTTCTGTGGTAAAGAATTCCTCAGGTTGACCACTTGCTGAGTGAAGAAATGTTTAGGGCTAAATGGTCTACCCCATATGCTGAGACTGTGACATACGCTTCCAGACTGCCAAGCGGGGAAAACATTCTCCCTGTGCCCAGCACGTACACCCTTGTGTAAATTTTATATATTTCAATCAGATCCTCACTCATTCTTGTAAACTCCCGTGAATACAGTCCCAGTTGACTCAAGCTCTCCTCCCAGTCCCGACATCCCTGGTTCTAGCCGAGTGAACCTCAGCTGCTCTGCCTCCAGGGCAGGTATATCCTTTCTTAGGTAGGAACCTAAAACTGTACACAGTACTCCAGGTGTGGTCTCACTGAGGTCCTGTATGTCCACAGTAAGAGATTCCTCTCTCTGAACTCAAACCCTCTTCCAATGAAGGCCAGCACGTGGCTTGCTGGTTAGCACAGCTGCCTCACGGCACCAGAAACCTGGGTTCAGTTCTACCCTCGGGCGACTGCCTGTGGAGTTTCCATGTTCTCCCCGTGTCTGTGTGGGTTTCCTCTGGGTGCTCTGGTTTCCTCTCACTTTGCAAAAATGTGCAGGTGAGATGGATGGTCATGGTAAATGCTACAGGTTACAGGGATGGGGTTGGGAAGTGGATCTGGGTGGGATGCTCTTCGGATGATCAGTGCAGGCCCAATGGGCTGAATGGCCTCTTTCTCCACTGTATGGAGTATGTTTTACATACCATTTGCTTTCTAATTGCTTGCTACTCCTGCCTGTTCCATTGTTTGGTGTGCAAAGATACCCAGGTCCATTAGTACATCTGTATTTTCCAATATATCACCATTTAAATAACACTCTGCCTCCCTGTTTGCATTTCCAGAAGGCTTTTGACAAGGTGCCACACAGGAGGCTGCTAATTAAGATAAATGCCCAAGGTGTGAGGGGCAAGTGACTGGTAGAGAGTAAGGAGAAAGAGTTTTTTTCAGGATAGTAGCCAGTGACTAGTGGAGTTCTACAGGGGTCAGTGTTGGGACCTCACACATTCACATGATGCATGAACGATCTGGACAAAGGATCTGAGGGCATTTTGATAATTTTGAAGATGACACAAAGTTAGGTGGATGGACAGTGTTGAAGAAGCAGGGAGGTTGCAGAAAGACTTGGACAGGCTAGGAGAGTGGGCAAAGAAGTGGCAGATGGAATACAGTGTGGGAGAGTGGGAGGTTATGCACTTTGGTAGGAAGAATAGAGCATAGACTATTTTCTAAATGGGGAAAGGCTTCAGAAATCTGAAGCTCAAGGAAACTTGGGAGTCCTAGCTCAGAATTCTCTTAAGGTTAACATCCACATTCAGTTGGCATTAAGAAGTCAAATGCAATATTAATATTCATTTCTAGAGGGCTAGAATACAAGAGAAGGGACACACTGCTGAGGCTGTGCAAGTCTCTGGTCAGATTACGTTTGGAATGTTATGAGCTGTTTTGGGTCCTGTATCTAAGTAAAGATGTGCTGGAGGGGGTCTCGAGGAGATTTATAAGAACAATCCCAGGGATGAAGGGCTTGTCATATGAGGAATGGTTGAGGAATCTGGGTCTGTACTCAATGGAGTTTAAGAGGGTGAGCGACATCTCATAAAACCTGCAGCATAATGAAAGGCCTGTATATAGAGTGGACATGGAGAAGATGTTTACACTAGTAGGGGAGACTAGGGCCCAGGGGCACAACCTCTGAGTGAATTGACAACCCTTCGGAACTGGGATGAGGAGGAATTTCTTCAGCCAGAGGGTGGTGTATCTGTGGAACTCATTGCCACAGAGGGCTGTGGAAGCCAAGTTGTTGAGTGTAGTTAAGATACAGAGAGAAAAGTTCTTGATTGGTAAGGGGTTCAAAGGTTATGGAGGGAAGGCAGGAGAATTGGAATGAGAAATCTATCAGCTGTGATTGAATGATGGAGCAGACTCAATGGGCCGAATGGCCTAATTCTGCTCCACATGGACAGATGGTCTGATGCACTCAGGAGAACCCTGCACTCCAGGCCTGGTCATGCTTGTCTATTTGGTGGTTATTCCTTTGCTTTCCATCTGCACATTCTTAAACTGCAGGGTGGACCAGCTGCTGAAACGTGTCCCTTTCAGCCTGGCAAGTGGGCTGCTAGCTGCCCTTCACCCTCTGAACCCAGAGCTTCAACCCTTCCGACTGACCGATATGGTTTGCACATCTGTGATTGTTCAGGTCACTGATAGTTTTCTGGAGTTGCATGGTCGAGCTGTTCTGCCTGGCCTCCATTTATTAGACGACTTATCTGAATTTAGCAGAAGTACACTTAAGGCTTCTCCTGGACCTGGACAAAAACGAAGCACTCACCAGCATCTTCCCTCGAGCTACTATCACTTTAAGACCTGTTCTGAAGGAGGTCACTGGACTCAAAAAGTTAACTCTATTTCTGTCTCAAATGCTTCACCTGACAGATGAGCAGCGCTCCGAAAGCTTGTGATTTCAAATAAATCTGTTGGACTAGAACCAGGGGTTATGTGACTTCTGAATTTGTCCACCCCAGTCCAATACTGGCACCTCCTCATCCACAGATGCTACCAGACTTGCTGAGTTTCTCCAGCAATTTCAGTTCTTGTTTAAGATTCCCAGTATTTAGAGTTCTTCCTTATAACATCACTTTAAGTATTTTCACCCTGATGTTCACTCAACTTCTTAGACTATATTTATGTACTTATTTTAACTTAAAGGTGTGCTTACCATTTAACTAACACCAAAGCACAATCTTAAGTAGGCAGTTGAAGGAGTATTGCAATTAGCAAGAAGTGTGAATTAATGAGGGAGGAAAATGAGTGAGGGTTCTCACTCCCGATTGTTATCACTGACTTTTGATGAAATGTGTCCTGGTCTGTGGATCATGAGAGTCAGCTGTGGTACCACACTGTTAGTCTTCATTGTGTAACCGTACTCACAAGCGTGTGTATTTGAACAGGACCCTAGAACCCTCACTGTTCCTGCAGAACTGCTCCCAAATCAGTGATTTCAGAACATTGGAGCAACTGGGGTAAACAAACCAAATACCTTTAAAAGATGCAACTCTGAGACTCATATACGTCTTAGGTATTGTGTTCTGTGTACATCATCCACCCCACAGGCTATTTATCACTCTCATTCAAATTTCAGTCAGACTCATAGCATCTCCGATAAAAGGCTGCACTGTGTCGATCTCACAAATCATCAACTAATTGTTTAGATATTTTTACCTTTAAGGATAACAGGAGTTTTCTTTTTGGTTTGTGTACAGTGCTGTAATGCCAAACTTTTATTGTAGTCCCAACACGTTTTGTTATGTAGTGACGACAAGCAGAAAGATTATTAACCTGATTTGTGCTATAAGGAATTTGAGATTAGATTCCCTACAGTGTGCAAACAGGCCCTTCGGCCCAACCAGTCCACACCGACCCTCTGAAGAGCAACCCTCCCAGACCCATTTCCCTCTGACTAATGCACCTAACACTATGGGCAATTTAGCATGGCCAATTCACCTGACCCGCACATCTTTGGAATGTGGGAGGAAAACGGAGCACCCGGAGGAAACCCGTGCAGACATGGGGAGAATGTGCAAACTCCACATAGACAGTCACCCGAGGCTGGAACTGAACCTGGTGCTGTGAAGCAGCAGTGCTAACCACTGAGCAAGACACTTCAATCAGAATAAACCAACTTTTATTTTATTATTTTGGCTGAAATGTTAGAAACCACCTGTGGGATGATCAATATAAAAAATAAATCATAATGGATGAGACACATTTGAGTTTAACTGTCACTTTTACACTTCAGAGAATGGCTTAATTTTTCTCTAAGGGCTGTGTTCATAAACCCAGGGGAATTTCTTCCGACCAAACCATGTTGTAACTGTGATTCACCGAGTAATCAAATCAGCTCAAAGCCTGAACTCTGGAACACACCCTTGAAGTGACGTTTTCAACTTGCTTTCAAATTTTGCACTGAAATGTATAAAATGGAATAGCAAGATCCCAGTATTCTCTAAGCACATGTAAGTTAAGTTTGTATTCAACTTGTCCACAAATACATGCCATGTACAGGATTTGCAAATTTGGTGAACTCACTTTGACAGCTGTTAGAGAAAGCTTGGGTACCGAGCTGAAACATAAGCAGAAGGTCAGATTTGCAACACCAATGCATCTCATAGAATCCTAGAGTCATAGGGTCATAGGATTGTACAGGTTGGAAACAGACCCTTTGGTCCAACTCGTCCATCCTGAACTAATCTAGTCCCCTTTGCCAGCATTTGGTCCATATCCCTCTAAACCCTTCCCATTCATATACCCATCCAGATGTTTTTTAAATGTTGTAATTGTACCAGTTTCCACCATTTCCTCTGACAGCTCATTCCATACACGTCCCACCCTCTGTGTGAAAAAGTTGCCCCTTAGGTCCCTTTTAAATCTTTCCTTTCTCACCTTAAACCTATACCGTTTAGTTTTGGACTCCCCTACCCTGGGGAACAGACCTTAGCTATTCATCCTTTCCATTGCCTCACAATTTTATAATCCTCTATAAGGTCACCCCTCAGCCTCTGTTGCTGCAGTCTATTCAGTCTCTTCCTATAGCTCCAATCCTCTAATCCTGGCAACACACTTGTAAATCTTTTTTTTGAACCCTTTCGAGTTGATCAATATCTTTCATATAGCAAGAAGACCAGAATTGAATGCAATATTCTAAGTGCAGCCTAGCCAATGTCCTGTACAACTACAACATGACATCCCAACTTCTGTACTAAGTGCTCTGACCAATGAAGGTAAGTGTATCAAAATGCCTTCTTCACCACCCTGTCTACCTGTGACTCCACTTTCAAGGAACATGAAGCTGCACTCTGAGCTCTATTTGTTTGGCAACTCTCCAAGGACCTTACCATTAACTGTATAAGTCCTGTTCTGGTTTGCCTTACCAAAATAGGACGCCTCACATTTATCTAAATTAAACTCCAACTGCTACTCCTCGATCCATTGGCCAATCTGATCAAGGTGCCATTGTACTCTGAGGTGACCCTCTTCACTGTCCACTACACCACCAATTTTGGTGTCATCTGCAAACTTACCAGCCATTCCTCCTAGATTCACATCCAAATCATTGACGGACTTGACAAAAAGCAGCAGACCCCAGCACCGATCCTTGTGGCACACAGCTGATTGCGGACCTCCAGTCCGAAAAGCAACCCTTCACCACCACCCCCTGTCTCTGACCTTTGAGCCAATAATGAATCCAATTGGTGAGCTCCCCCTACTCCTGCAGCCCTTCTCATAACACGAGAATTCTTCAGAAGAAGGGTCTCTGGATTCGAATTGTTAGCTCTGTTTTGAAGTGGTAACCTAACTTCAGAGGGTGGGCAAGTGTATTTTCCACACCAGGCATTACCATTTCTACAAGAAACCTTAAGGAAAATTGCACAAGCCCTCCAATGTATGAGAAAACATAATTCTGGGCGTCAATCTATGGGACAGATATAAACACATTGGAGACTGGGTAGAAGAGATTTACAAGGATGATTCCAGAGGTGAGGATAGATATGCTGGGATTGTTTTTACCAGAGAGCAGGATGCTAAGAGGAGATCTGATAGTAGTTTGCAAAATAATTAGGTGATTAGTTCTAGTAATTAAGGAAAACCTTTTCCTTTTTTGCAAAAGAATCAAGAATGAGGGGGCCCAAATTTAAACTCTAAAGGAGCAAATGTGAAGTGAGAATAAAATATTTTCATGCAATGAATAATTCGGCATGCGCTGACTGGAAGTGCGGTGGGAGCAGGTTCAGTTGAGGTATTCGCAAGGTATTCGATGAATATTTAAGTAGAAATAATGTGCAAGGGTACAGGGAAAGGGCAGGGGGTTGGGACTAGGTTACGATGCTCGGATGGGCAGCTAGTGCCAACACGATGGGCTGAATGGCATCCTTATGTGGTTCAGATTTTCTTCAAAATACAATTTGCAGCCAAACTCCCACTGAAACATGGCAGTCAGAAATTTCACCTCAAATGACAAAGCTGTGTCATTGTGGAAGTATCTAATGATGGCTACATAAAGGCCAAATGCTAGTCAATTTTAAACCATTTTGAAGTATAATTTTAACCATTATTACTTCCTGAGAACAAGCTATTTGAATAAAAACACTAGATTATTAGAAGCAGAACGAGGTACAGGTCATATGACACTGGAACCAGCTCCACCATTCAGTGAAGGTTATGGAAGTGATGACTTGACTCCATTTTCCTGCTTGTACCCCATTAGCGTTCCCTCTCTGATATCACTAACATTTGTCTACCTCAGCTTTAATAACTCCGCTTCCACTGCTCCCGGAGGTAGAGAATCTCACATGTGCATGACAAAGATAAAAAATTTACAAGTTGAGCTACAAGGTAAAGGGTCCAGACATTGACCCAGTATTATAAAACAGTTTTATAAGTTACGTTAATCTGATGGATAGCGTGAGTCAGATCAGTGGTGTAACAGTTGAAGGAGAAAAATGATGTGGAGATGTCTTGTTTCAGACGCTATAAAGTGTGACCACAATCTTTCATCATGTTGTCCAGTTATATAATCTGCATTTAAGAGACAAGCAATTCACCATTGAATTTCTTGGTCCAGGGAGATTGTTTCAATCACAAAGCACTCACTGACGCAAACTGCACTGTTTAAGAATACCAAGGGGGTATTTTGGGTAGGTGTAAAATTTAATGAAAGAGTTGCTAAGCTTGATAAGCAGTTGTATACTTTTCTTTTCATAGAATCCCTACAGTGTGAAAGTAGCCCATCAAATCCACACTGATCCTCCGAAAAGCATCCCACCCAAAACCACCCTTCTACCCTACCCCTATAACCCTGCATTTCCCATGGTTAACCCACTTAGCCTACACATCCCTGGACATTTTGGGGCAATGTGGCATGGCCAATCCACAACTAACCTGCACAACTTTGGATTGTGGGAGGAAACCCAAGTACCTGGAGGAAACACATGCAGACACTGGGTGTATGTGCAAACTCCTCACAGAAACTCAGAACCCTATCAACAAACACATCGAGTTAGACCCCATCTACCACCCCCTGAGAAAAGGAACAGGAAGTGACTTCACCACAGGAAATAACATCACCACAGGAAATGACATCACCCACCCAAACATATAAATCGAAAGCAGGAATTTTCAGCATTGCTTTGCATGAGGTCCACTGAAGATGTTACCTAGTAAGATAACGAAACGTCTGGAAATGAACCTTTCAGCTCAGCAAGTAAAGCTACATCCAAAACCTCAGCCTGAACTACAAAACTTCTCAAAACTCCTCACAGAAAGTGGCCTGAGGCTGGAATTGAACTTGGGTCCCTGGCACTATAAGGCAGCAATGCTAACCTTTGATTGTGATGACCAATTTGCCACAGAAAGCTGTGGAAGCAGAGAATTATATATATTTAAAGCTAAGACAGATAGATTTTTGATCAGTTGGGGATGGCATGGGTGGTCGCATGATGGCTTATTGGTTAGCACTGCTGCATCATGGCACCAGGGACCCGGGTTCGATTCCACCCTCAGCCGACTGCATGTGCACATTCTCCCCGTGTCTGTGTGGGTTTCCTCAGGATGCTCTGGTTTCCTCCCACAATCCAAAATTGTGCAGATTAGGTGGATTGGCCAGAGTAAATTGCCCACAGTGTCGAGGGATGTGCTGGCTCGGTTGGTTAGCCATGGGAAATGCAGGGTTATGGGTAGGGAATGGGTCTGAGTGAGATTCTCTTCAGAGGGAGTGTGGACTCAATGGGTGAATGGATCAGGGAAGTGAATGTGAGGAATGTCTGATCCTATTGAATGGTGGAGCAGGCCTGAGGGGCTGAATGGCCTAATTCTGTTTCTAATTCTTATGGTTTCAGTTTTGCTGCAAAGACTTTATTAGATGTATAAAAGCAAGGTAGAAGATAAATTGCTGGTTAAGAAGCAAAGTGTTTTTGAGTCCAATGGTAAGAAGCACAGTCAGCTTTCCTCGTTTAGAACGAGTGTCCAGGAGGCCAGGAGTGAAAGCTATCAATGTAAAAAAGAACACATTGGCTGGAGGAGAATCTTTCATCATTACCCAATAAATCCAGTGTCTCTACCATGGCAGGTGCAGCAGCTGATCCACAACAAATTACCTTTGGGCTATGACTACAGCCTTATGGATTCTGGAAGTCTGAAATGGAAACAGAAAACGTTGGAAATATTGAGCAGGTTATACTGCAGCATCTGTATGGAGAGAGAAAGCTGAGTTAACAGTTTGAGTCCAATTCTGAAGAAAGGTCACTGCCCTTGAGATGTTAACTCTGCTTTCTCTCTATACTGACCTGGTCTGATTGGGGCCATGATTACTGTCATAGCCTGGTACCTTTAGAGAATGATGGTGATGGAAAAGGAAGGGCAGCCTGTAAGTTCCATCAGTGCTAGGTGAATGAATGTCTTCTGGTACTGCTGTAACCTGAGAAAGGTGGCACTCCCTGCTACTGGCACCAACAACCCTCTGGCATATTTTACTGATGTTTTCTCCCAAGACTAGTCCCTCTTTATTCAGGTGCATATAATGATTGATCACAGTAGCAAACACCTTCATCATGTTTCCTTTCAATAAGGGATTGTTCTCTCTGCGTACAGCTGGCTGCCTCCAAGTTCACTAACTTCTTACCCACTTCCCTGTCCTTAACAAGACTCCTACTCCCCACATCCATGAATTAAGGCAGCATGGTGGCAGGTTCAATTCCACCCTCAGTCTGTGTGGAGTTTGCACGTCCTGCCCATGCCTGTGTGGTTTTGCTCCAATTTCCTCCCACAGTCCAAAGATGGGCAAGTGAGGTGGATTGGCCATGCTAAATTGCCCTGTAGTGTTCCAGGTAGATTACATAATGCAGGGTGATAGGGTAGGGGCTGGGTCAGGGTGGAGTGCTCTTTGGGGGCTAGGTGAGGACTGGATGAGCCTGCTTACACACTATGAATTGTGAGGACTTTGACCTGAATAGCAAGTGACAGTGTTAGTTACTTGATAATAAAGGTGGTAAAAACAATGGCTGAAGATGCTGGAAACCAGATTCTGAATCAGTGGTGCTGGAAGAGCACAGCAGTTCAGGCAGCATCCAACGAGCAGCGAAACCGACGTTTCGGTCAAAAGCCCTTCGGGATAATAAAGCCTATCTCTCACCCACCGGTCTCATGATTCCCCTGAATTGTACAATAAACAGGGTCTGATATGGACCTTATTGAGCAGTCCATTAGATTTTAAAACAGCAATTCAACTGCCTGAACAGAACAACTAGTTTCACCAAGAGTGTGCTGTTTTTTTGTAGTTTGCAACATAACACTGCTGTAGCAAGACTTAGAGTCATTGCTGCCTGAGGGTCTCTCCCATGTGGTGAAGTGACTTTGTGAGTGCTGAAGAATGGAAGGGCACCAACACTCGCATGAAGCCAGACCAATCCTTGTTCTACAAAGTATCAATATTTTTATGCTCAGCATTTCTTCTGGTTCTTCCACCCTGTATTGGACTAATTCTGCTCAGTTTCATATTAACCATGCGTGACTTTGAGGGAAGTATTTCCCCTGTGATTTGGGCAGCTGAAAAACTATTGTATCTCAGTTGAGAGGCTTGCGTTTCATGGGAATAAAATGCAAAAATCATTGAATTATTATAGTAACAATGATGCAAACATTTCATTAGTATTTTCTTTAATGGTTATTTGTTCTGGAAGCTTAAATGTAGTGCATTAGTGTGCTTGAGTAGGTATAAAAATTACCCAGTGGGAATTAATTTAAATATAAACCCCAACACATGTAAATAAAGCTTTTTCAACATGACTTCTTCATCACTGGAGATCATTAATGAATCCATTAGTTTAGGTTATGCAGTGTATAATGAACTTTATAAACTGTTTTTAATTTGGATCACTTGTTATTACATTGCTAAGTAGAGTAAAGGGAATAATTCAAAAGGAGAAAAGGGAATGGTGTTTTTATAATGTCTGTAGGATACCTTTCTCACACAGTCCATGAAAAGCCCAAGAACAGAATCAATGCTGGATTTTGGAATGGGTAATACACCAGAATATACAGAAGTAAAAGTAAAGATCCTGATTAAGGTCAACAAGTCTCTGAGGACATAAACAGAGTAGATAGAAAGAAATGTTCACTCTTAGTAGAGGGCAATAGCCAGGGGGCATAGATTTAAGATAATGGTCACAGAAATAGAGAAAATAGGAGCAGGAGGAGGCCATTCAGCCCTTCAGGCCTGGTCCACTATTCAATATGACCATGGATGATCATCCAACTCAGTATCCTGCTCCTGCTTTCCCTCCAAATCCTTTATCTCTTTAGCTTTAATAACTACATCTAACTCAGAAGAAGGTGTTTAGCACGCATGCCTTCCTTGCTCAGGGCTCTGAATAAAGGTTTTGGGGTGTTATGTTGAAGTTGTGCAGGACATTGGTGAGGCCTCTTCTGGAATGCTGTGTCATCATGATAGGGAGGACATTTTTAAGTTGGAGAGGGTTCAGGAGAGAGTTAACCAGGCCTGGAATGGAAGGCTTGAATCAAAAGGAGATGCTGGAAAGGACAGGATATTTTTCCACTAAAATGTCACAGGTTGAGAGGTGACCTTGTAGAGGTTTGTAAAATCATGAGGGGTATGGATAAGACAAATGACAAGTGTCTTTTCTCTGGAGTGGAGGATTTCAAGACGAGGGGCTTATTTTGAAGGTGAGAGAGGAAAGATTTAAAAATGCAAGGCAATTATTTTGCTCAGAGAGTGGTTTGTGTGTGGAATGAACTTCCTGAGGAAGTGATTAATGTGGATACAGTTACAATGTTTAAAGACATTTGGATAAGTACATGAATAAGAAACGTTTGGAGGGACGTGGGCCAAGTGCAGGTAGGTGGGAATGTTCAACAAGACCTGAGTGTCGTCGTGAAGTAGTCACTGAAAGTAAGTGTGCAGCAGACAGTAAAGGAGGTAAACTGCATGGTGGTCTTCATAGTGAGAGGATTCAAGTACAGGAACAAGGATATCTTGCTGCAATTATATGGGGCATTGGTGGGGCCATGCGTGGAATACTGTGTGCCGTCTTCCTCTCCTTATCTGGGGAAGGATAGACTTGTGTACTTGCTGTTCTTTCTCACCTGCCTAACCTCAGCTATCACCGCCCAATGGCAATCCAGCTGCTGAAAGGACATTGTTGAAAGGTGGAGAGAGGGTGCTGGATTCATCATGAAGTATTTACCCCCCCCCCCTCCACTCCTCTCTTATTTGGAGATCCTGCTTCTTTGACGGTAGAGAGCCTCAATAATTACATGTCAAACCTGTCTTCCAGCTGCTTCAATTTGGGGAAAATCACTGTCAACTATTTTGTGAGTTGTGTACCGCTGTTTGATCCTGCTTCCTGGCCCCCGAGTCCATTGGGAAAATCGTGCCTTTTGGAACGATGTGTGACAGTTTGCTGTGCAAGGTCATGGGAGTAATACATCATTTTGTTACCTTTCCTTCCATGTCAGCTTGTCAATAAAATGACGCGTTGAGTGCTGTTACCATCACAATCAGCTGAGTTGGAGTTTTCACTTTTCCTTGGGATTCCTGTGATTGATACCTGTGCCCTCAACTCTTATGCTATTTGAACAACCTCTACAGTGTGGAAAAAGGCTATTTGGCTCATTGAATCCACACCGACCCTCCAAAGAGCAACAACCAGTGTCCCCTCAACTTATCTCTGTGACTCCACATTTCCCCTGGCTAATCTGCCCAACCTGCACATCCCTGGACACCATGTGCAATTTCCCATGGCCAATCCACGCTAACCTGCACATCTTTGAACTGTGGGAGCACTGGGAGGAAATCCATGCAGACATGGGGGAGAATGTGCATATTCCACACGGACCTGCTCAAGGCTGGAATCGAACCCGGATCCCTGGCACTCTGAGGCAAAAACAGGGTAAAAACAATGACTGCAGATGCTAGAAACCGGAGTCTAGATTACAATGGTGCTGGAAAAGCACAGCAGTTCAGGCAGCATCTGAGGTGCTCCACGGATAGTGCCTGAACTGTTGTGCTTTTCCAGCACCACTCTAATCTAGACTCTGAGGCAACAATGTGCCACTTTTGATATCGCATTTTCAAACAATGCCGATGTTAACTGCTTAATCAGATTTTCAGAATGAGCAAATTCCATTTTCTCTATTCATTTATTATTTCACTGCATTGAAATTACTCACATGAACGGTCTACAGTAAAGACTAGGTTTCCATGCTGAGGCAGGCTCATGCCTGACGTTCCGGTCGGTGACTATGGTGATCATCTCTCCCATGAGGAGAGACACCCTCTCAGCATTGACCCTGCCAAGCCCTTTACGAATCCTATCATTTCATTGAGATCAGCTTTCATTCTTCAAAACTCCACTGATTGATTCCCAACCTGTTTAACCTTTGACAATCCCTCCATAACAGGGATCATCCTCGTGATGTAGATTGAGTCTACAGAGCTACCTGGTTCCTGCCATGTGATGGCAAATGAAGAAATAGTTTCTTTAAGTAGCAGTTGGAAGCCAACAACATATTTGTGTTGAGACTGTTAAGGATGGTAAGAACCTGAGATGTAATCTCTGGAAGGTGCCCAATTCAAAATAAACAGATTTTTTCAACATTCCCAATCCATTCTGATACTGTTCAGGATTTTTCTAGAGTTAGTTGCCATTTGTAGATATTAATCTTGATCTGCTAAAAGACATTACAGCTCTGTTTCTGCCCCTTCCAAAATGGTGGCCAACAATGGATGATCATTTACTGTGGCATGAAGCCTGATGCCAGGATATTATTCAGGCATGAGCTGGTAAATGACAAATAACATGTGCACCTTGCGTGATAATATCCCTTCGCTTCTGGAGAGTTGGTGGCAGTGGCACTGTCATGGACTAATAGTAGCCAAATGCTCTGGGCAGCATTAATCCTACCAACTTGAGCAATCAGTTTTTTTTCTGGAATTTTCAGATCTAAGAATAAAGGTTATTCTTTACAATTGTGAATGTTATTAAATGGTGCTTGTTATTCAAAAACACACAGTTGGTTGGTCTTCAGGGATAGAAAGCTGCTGTCCTTATGTAATCTGGCCTATATGTGACTCCAGACCCACAGCAATGTGATTGATTCTTAACTGTCTTCTGAAATGGCTCAGCAAGCAACACAGCTCTTGGCTGTTAGGAGTGGGCATCAAACATCAATGACACTCACATGTCCATGCCCATAATTTTTATAGATGCACCATTGAAGGTATTCTATGTGGATGCATCATGGCTTGTTGTGGAAACTGCTCTGCCCTGAACCATAAGAAACTATAGAGAGTAGTGAACACAGCCCAGTCCATCACACAACCCAACCTTCCATCCATTGACTCCATCTAGAGTTCTCACTGCCTCTGGAAAGCAGCCAACATCATCAAAGACCCCTCCCACCCCGGTTACAATCTCTTCCAGCTTCTTCTGTTGGGCAGAAGATACAAAAACTTAAACACACGTACCAACAGATTCAAGAACAGCTTCTTCCCCGTTGTTATTAGACTTATGAATGGATCTCTCAAATTTCAAATCTAATATCGATCTCACTCTTCTCTGTAGCCGTAACATTATATTCCTTGCTGTGTTCTATTACCCTAATGTACTTTGTATTGTATGATCTGCCTGTACTGCACGCAAAACAAAACTTTTCACTGTACCTAGGTACATGGGACAATAATAAATCAAATCAAAATATCATGAGATAATAAAGAGGATGGAAATACTAAAAAGAATCTAACAATCTCCCTTACTTTCTCCATTGCTGAACCCCTCAGCATCTACACTTTGGGAGGCTGCTATTGAACAGAAATGTAATTTAACCAGCCATATTACAATGGTGAAAGACCAGATCACAAGCTGAAAATTCATATTTGCAAGCAACCCTCCACCTGGTTCCCAGATTCTGGCAATGGTCTCCAAGGCACAAGTCAGGATTTCAATCGAATACACTCCACTTAACTTGATGAGCTAAAATTCATTGTATTACAAAAATCTCATACCTATATGTATCCAATGCTGACAGGTTTTCTTAAACTCATTTCTCTTAAACTTCTTAGTCTCATCAGAAAAAAAAAGGACAGCCACAAATTCAGATGCTGATTAAGTCAAAAAGTGTGGTGCTGGTAACGCACAGCTGGTCAGGCAGCATCTGAGGACCAGGAGAGTCGACATTTCAAGCAAAAGCTCTTCATCAGATTTCCTGATTCCTGGTGCTTGAAACATCGATTCTCCTACTCCTCGGATGCTGCCTGATCGGTTGTGCTTTTCCAGCACCACACCTTTTGACTCTGATCTCCAGCATCTGCAGTCCTCACTTTCTCCTTGTTGATTAAGTCATCATAGCTACTTGATTCCTGCCACGTGGGTAATTGGTATTCCAATCCACCAACTTTAACCTTCATTGTCTCCACTGCCGATGTGCAGCAGTGTATACCATTTACACGATGTACAGCTGAAGCTTCTTTGATAGCAGCTTCCAAAATGGTGACCTCTACCACCTCAAATTACAAGGACTACATGACATACAGCAACATGCAAGTTCCATTTGCGAGCCACTCACCACCTTGAATTGGAAGTACATCGCTGTTCCTTCAGTATCGCTGGGTCAAAACCCTGGAATTCCCTCCCTAAGGGCATTGTGGGTCAACCTACAGGACATGGACTGCAGCAGTTCAAGAAGACAGGTCACCACCACCTTCTCAAGGAGCATCTAGGGATGGGGAAATTAATGTTGGCCCAGCCAGCGACGCCCACATGCCAAGGTAATTTTAAAAAAATTTCCTTCATTGTCATTGGGAGCTTCCTTTCTAACAGCACTGTGATTGGCCCATATCCCATGAGCTGCAACAGTTCAAGAAGGGCAATGGGCAAAATGCTGGCAAGTGGGATTAGATTATTTTAAGGATATGTGGTTGGCATGGACAAGTTAGACCAAAGAGTCTGTTTCCGTGCTGTACGTCTCTATGACTTTAAGGTCGCTCACCATTACTTTTTAAAAGATAATTAGGGATGGGCAATAAATGCTTCCTTGCATTGCTCTTGTTAAATGAAACAACAAAAATATTCATTGAAATACAATATAAATGCTGTAATATTTTGGTGACAAAACACCACTTAAAGAGTAACTGTTTTTTTTTAAGATTCCTTCTTTTTAGATTCCCCACAGTGTGGAAACAGGCCTTTCGGCCCAACAAGTCCACACCGATCCTCCGAAGAGTAACCCACCCAGACCTTACATTTACCTCTGACTAATGGATCTAACACTACGAGCAATTTAGCACGGCCAATTCACCTAACCTGCACATCCTTGGATTGTGGGAGGAAACTGGAGCACCCGGAGGAAACCCACACAGACCCACGCAGAATATGCAAACTCCACACAGACAGTGGCCCGAGACCGGAATTGAACCTGGGTCTCTGGCACTGTGAGGAAGCAGTACTTGTGCAATATGTGTATTGTGCACAAGTCTGATATTGTCCATCTGTAATTTGTTTTTGTGATGGTGGTGATGCATCCCCTTCCTAAAATCCTTTATATCCCTGGGGTAATATTGTTATGGACCAGACTAAACCCTGTCCAACTATTCAGAAGATAGTCTAGACCCTAACTTTTTCTAATCTTAAAGGTAAATGTAGATGTTGTATTCCAGATGTAATTCAATTGGTCAAACTATCGGATTTAAAGCAAAACACACTTTATTCATCCACAGTAGTTAAAATGCAACAAAAGAAAGAAGGAATTGGAATAACTTGACTATTGGAAACTTTAACAGAACAATTACTAATTAACTGCCTCAATATGGTAACATCCAATAAACATCCACCCTTGGCAATAAGCAAATTCAGACACAGATTTTCTCACATGCAATTCTCCAATCCAGGAGGAAAGAACATCAAAATACAATTGTGAGACAGACAGAGAGAGAGAGACATATGGCAGCTTTTTCATAACACCAGTATGTTCTGCTAAAACTGAAAATCCCGGTTCTGTGGGAGTTTGAGCCCACCCATTCAGGCTGCTTCTATTGTTCCAACTTCTTAAAAAAAATCACCTGACCCTTCACAACTTATTTATTTTTTCATTTTGGTAACTGTCCCTCAATCTTTCCCTAAAAGAAAACAGGATAAAACCTGCCTCTCTTCAAGCCACAGTTTCATTACATTATGATGAAGCGTGATGTCTTTAAACCAGCACAGACAGAATTTTCTTCCTTCTGCTAGTGAGGAGACGCCATGTTTGCCAATTCCTGTGATGTATAAATGCTTGCAGCAATCACAGGAAATGGCGACATTGTCTGGAATAATGATTAGGTACATCAAGTAAGAAAAATCCTGTCTCCAACCATTTCAGGAAAGCCAACTAACAAGACAGTACCTAGGATGTTGCCACTTGTTTCTCTAACCCTGGTAATCTTGAGGTGCCTCGCAAAGTTATTGGGGTGAATTGACCCTACCCTGATCCCAGGTACTCTGGTGGGGTCAGGAACAGGGGTCACAAGTGTGCATTGCCCTGCAATAGATCAACATAGCAACGTAAACATTACAGAGCTGTGGAAGAGGCTTCCCTATGCGAGAATTTTTTTAACACTTGCCTCTGGAGCGTCGGAGGCTGAGGGGTGACCTTATAGAGGTTTACAAAATTAAGAGGGGCATGGAGAGGATAAATAGACAAAGTCTTTTCCCTGAGATCGGGGAGTCCAGAACTAGAGGGCATAGGTTTAGGGTGAGAGGGGAAAGATATAAAAGAGACCTAAGGGGCAACTGTTTCACGCAGAGGGTGGTATGTGTATGGAATGAGCTGCCAGAGGATGTGGTGAAGGCTGGTACAATTACAACATTTAAGAGGCATTTGGATGGGTATATGAATAGGAAGGGTTTGGAGGGATATGGGCTGAGTGCTGGCAGGTGAGACTAGATTAATTTAGGATATCTGGTCGGCATGGATGGGTTGGACCAAAGGGTCTGTTTCCATGCTATACATCTCTATGATTCCTGTACATAATGAACAAAGAAAAATCTTCTGTTTATATCAGTAAACTCTGGGGTAAATTTAACTCTGCAGTTGCCCTATTTTTTGACCCACAATCCATTTGAGCACAGCTTGATGTGGGATCGGTGAATTCTCCTGTGAGTGTTTTCCTCACACTCCTTCATTAAGTGTTAGTTTTAAGTGGGGCTCACACTTCCAGAGAGTCTTTTTTTGCTAACAGTTGCATTCAGTAATTACGTTAACAACATTGAAAATCAGCAGAATTAGTCACAGCTCATTGTAAATCACCAGCAGCTGTTCATGTGTAATGACCTTTTAAAGAGAGCAGATTTGATATTTTATTCAGATTTTTCCTGATGTAACTCTGACAGCACCAGTTTAAACAAGACACCATCAAAAATTGGCACCAGCTGGTTTAGAGTAATCAAAGGGGCAAAGATACTTTCAAAGTCAGGATTAAGAAAGCCGTGACCTATTCACTCGGATCTTGCAATTGTACACAACAAGACAGGACTCTGGTGGCTAAAGTGAGATTTTTAGGAGTCAGTGTGACTTTTCAGGTGATCTGTTACCAATCATCGAATCCCTACAGTGTGGAAGCAGGCCATTCGGCCTATCCAATCCACACCAACCTGCTGAAGAGTAACCCTTCAGCCCCTTCTTGTAACCCTGCATTTCCCATGGCTAATCCACCTAACCTACAGGAGGACAGTGATAGGGTAGTGAGTGGTCTGGGTGGGATGCTGTTTGGAGGGTTGGTGAGGACTTGATGGGCTGAATGGCCTGTTTCCACACTGTATGGATTCTATTCATTCTTGATCAGAATTCTGCAAATTGAAACACTTAAACCTTTTGATAAAGAATACCCTTGAAAGAGATACCTGGGCACTAACCACTGTCCCAAATTTGTTATTTAGTAAAATGTAGAAGGAAAAGTCTGATCCCACAGTGTTCCAAACCTTTTAGGTAACTGTAAATTACAAATGCAAACAACAAACTAACATGAAGGGGGTTAGCTGGATTCCTTTGAGTAAGTAGCTGACAGCAGTAAAGGAAATCCCTGCTTTAACACCTGGAACAGAAACAGAATTTGGCGTCAACAGATAACCTGTTAAAGGGCACCATGGCATAGCAGCCATAGGGAAAGGTTGGAAAACACAGTCATTGTGAGTGTGGAGAAATAAGCAATTACAGATGCAAGACAGAGAGACTGTGTTTGTTCAATCTCCCAGGGTCAAGTGAGAGAGAAGCTATTCCCCATTTGCCAGTTTTGTCATAGAACTGTAGTAAGTTTATATTAGAGTTGATTTTAAAGACTTTATAAAAATTGGTAGAAATTAACATCCTCTCTAATCTAATTACTAAGGTTAGCAGGGAATATAAATTGCCTAAAAGAATTTGTAAAAGTCATTAGTGATAAGTGAGTATCCAGATTTTTGTGATGCAGCTGGCAATTGTCTGGGAAGGTGAAGGGCTTATGCCTGAAAAGTTGACTCTCCTGCTCCTCGGCTGCTGCCTGACCTGCTGTGCTTTACCAGCACCACCCTCTCGATTCTGGTCTCCAGCATCTTCAGTCCTCACTTTCTTCAAGGTGTATAACTGTCAGTATTTAAATGTGATCGAATAAGAATTATTGTACGATCTCAAAGATAGAGGTATCTAATAAATATCATGAGATCAGTGGGCAGCATGGTGGTCTCACAGAGCCTCAGGTGACTGTCTGTGTGGAGTTTGCACATTCTCCCCGTGTCTGTGTGGGTTTCATCTGGGTGCTCCGATTTCCTCCCACAATCCAAAAATGTGCAGGTTAGGTGAACTGGCCATGCTAAATTGCCCGTAGTGTTAGGTAAAGGGGTAAATGTAGGGGAATGGGTCTGGGTGGGTAGCGCTTCAGCAGGTCAGTGTGGACTTGTTGGGCTGAAGGGCCTGTTTCCACACTGTAAGTAATCTAATCTAATCATGAGATTATGGGAGGACCTACTGCTGTCTATTGAGTTGTCCATCACCGATTGTGTGTTTACTGGACTGGATGTTTAGCTTAGGGTGATGCGACTGTCAATGACATCAATGAATGTAATTATTGTACAAAAATGCTACATTTGGCTGGGGGAGGCAGAGTGTTGGAGAGAGGGACATTTCCCATTCTGTGTTAGTAAGGAGCTCCAAATGAAGGTCGATTGTGCTGAACTCAAGACTCCTCCAACAATAAGCATTCCTTGGTCTGCATAAAGCTTTCAGTGGTTCTACTCTCCTCTTCAGGGTCAAAGCCAAGCTTATGCTGCATGAAGATATTACGGCTTTCATTCCTTCTTGATGTTTTCACAGGATACAATCCTGCCTGTTCCTTCTTGCTTTCCTTAAATCCTGCCTCTTTCTTCTGTCGAAAGCATTAACAATTCTCTTGCTTGGTAATGGGGATTGAAGTTCCTGGTGTGTTTTACTATCCGCATTTCTTCATGTTGCCTCATTCCATCCTGGTCTTGCACGGTCATATTTGGTTTTAATTTTTGGGTGGGATGGAGGTTCTGTTTGCAGTCTTACCCTGCTCCCCCCGAAAAATAATTCCTTTAGTGATAAATCATTTTCCAATGTCCTGATCTAGAATTTTACAGAACCAAGGAAATGTCATTTTGTTTTTCCAAGAGATCTTTATGATTCTGCCTCTTCATTTTGCTTCACCTTTTACTTGTGCAAGCTTGTTCTCTGAACAAATCCAGTTTCTGGCAAATTCTGTGAACTGCTCAGTTGCAAACTACAGTTGATTATTAGATATTAAACCTGTTCCATCCCTGCTTTAAATCTATATAACTATGTATATGGTTATAATAAGAACATTATGTAGAAAACATGGGAAGTTGCTTTTATAAACTCGATCCTTAGTCTTTCTGAAGGTCTTTTTGAAAACATTGACACCAGTGAAGGTTTTTTTCCCGTTCCTGTTGATTGTATAAGTTCTGCAGTTCATAATTATCCTCCCAATTGTTCAAATAATTGAGCTCATTGTTATGGTGATATTAACTTGAGACTGCAGAACATACTGAAGAAAGATTCTGGAAAATCTTTATTCTAACTAAAAGAATCTGTACTTAAACCTTTTTTAAAGCAGAAAATGGAAACCAAGCCAATTATAGAGTCAGAGAGTCATAGAAATGTACGGTACAGAAACTAACCTTCGGTCCAACAAGTCCATGCCGACTATTTACCAGCACTGGCCCATATCTCTCCAAACCCCTCCTATTCACATACCCATCCAGATGCCTTTTAAATGCTATAATTGTACCAGCCTCCACCACTTCCTCTGGCAGTTCCTTCCGTACACGTACCACCCCTTTGTGTGAAAAGGTTGCCCCTTAAGTCTCTTTTAAATCTTTCCCCTCTCACCTTAAATCCAGATCTTGTGGTTTTGGACTTCTCTACCACAGGGAAAAGACCTTGTCTATTTACCCTATCCATGCCCCTCTTGATTTTATAAATCTCTATAAGGTCACTCCTCAGCCTCCGATGATCCAGGGAAAACAGCCCCAGACTATTCAGCCTCTCCCTGTAGCTCAAATCCTCCAATCCTGGCAACATCCTTGTAAATATTTTCTGAACCTTTTCAAGTTTCATAGCATCTTTTTGATAGCAGGGAGACCAGAATTGAATGTAGTATTCCAAAAGTGGACTAACCAATATGTCGTACAGCAAATCTGACTCCACTTTATCACAATTTAATCTATTTACATTGCATTTGCAAAATTCACCTTTTTGGTAGATTTCAAAATATTAACAGAATGTTGTGGAAATTCGTTACCATGACCACTGGCAGGACTGCAATACTAGACCTGCCTCTCCCCATTCACACCATGCTGGCAATATTCAATATGTCATGTGAATGGGCACAGCGGTCAGCTCCTGCAACCTATCCCCAACCCATGTACACAGCAGGACGTCTGGGCAGACCACATGGTATAACCAGCCTCCTCCTCTTAAAGGCAGGCTGCATCTCAAAGGGAGCATCTCAAAGGGAGCATGTACGAAGATATTAACTGATAACTGATAATGTTGAAGTGCAGTGAACACCAGGACAGCTTTATGATGAATGTGGAACTGTAGCCATTAGAATTGCAAGTGGGTAGGAGGAGAAATGACTAGGGAAGTCAACTCTGCAATGTAGACCCGACAACTTATGAGCTTGTGTGGCTGGTGAAGGCTAGTGAATGTATCTTCACATGTTACCTCCCACATAACACATTATCACTATAGTGGAAGGTTTTTAAAATATGTACAGTATAACTCAACATTGTCTTGTTATTACAGTATGATTTTTTCAATCAAAGTAACTGTTTTGAAGGTTATCTTTTTCTGGAAATAAACTAATCTGAGTGTAACTGGGCACCAGAAGCTAAAGATATGGCTCCATATTACTGCAAGTTCAAGTGGATTACAGAGACAAAAACAGTAACTGCTGGAGAAACTCAGCAGGTCTGGCAGCATCTGTGGAGAGAAGAAATGGAGTTAACATTTCAAGCCCAGTGATCCTTCAGGGATTCATGTTGAGAAGTGTGAAGACTTTCATTCAGGAGACAATGATATCTCATTGCTGTTTGATTCTGAGAATGTAAGTTAGGTATTGACCAGAAGGAAAGCTAAGACCCCGATAGGAGACTGGCTGTTTCTGGAATGCCTTGTACAGAACGCAGCTTAGCTGTTTGCAAAGGTCATCCTAGTAACTGCGGCTATCCTGGCTGCCAGTTAAGAATAATACAAAATGGAAAGCTGCCCAGACAAAGGGAGATTTCATATTGAAATGTGTGTGTGTGTGTGTGTGAGAGAGAGAGAGAGAGAGAGAGAGCCATGAAGCAATAATGTTCTACCTTAGAGAGTACTTGGGATTAAAAGTGCCATGCCTGCAGTAGGAGCTGCCAGGTACTTTCTCTCACCCAAAATTCTGTCGTCCTGCTGAGTCTAATGGTATAAAAGAAAGTCCAGCTGTTCAAATACAGCAACCTCACCGCAACTGGATTTGACTTCAAGTGATAATATCTTTGCTTCACCAACAAGAGACATAAACAGCAAACCCTGACAAGATATCACAGAGACACATTGGCACTTCCTTCTTGTAAGTATTCTTTTGCCCTAAAGGTAAAGTCTCCATAATCCTGGAGGGCCACAGAGCTGTCATTATCAAGAGGTGACTGATGGTGGTTTAATATCAGGATCACCACTCCACAGCTAAGGGGAATTGCACCCTGGCTGTTGGCATCACTCTAGATTGCAAATAAGCTGTCCAACCAACTGAGCTAACCAATTTCTTATCTGTATTTGTTTCAAACTTGGTGGGAGTAATTTTAAGTTCATAATTTTATCTCTTCAGGAAGCATCAGCAACACCTTGTCATCAACCAACTTTTAACCTGTTTAAACGAAAGAGTACTGGTCTAAGCTAACTCGAATTATTACAAAATGAACTATATTAATTCAAGTCACTGACTACAATGTGGAGGCTCCTGGCTGCCATAACAATTGAGTTCAGTTGTGTCCATTGTTAGAATTTATTGTAAATTGAGCTAAAGTGTGAACTAAAGGCCAGTGTTTATTACTTTGTGCTATAAACTGAATTTGATCCATAAAGTTATAGGATGTTGAAGTAACAGTTCAAACTGTTGGGAACCAAACCTATGTTGCAACAACAAGTTTTGCGTAAAAGATAATAAATTATTTTAAGGTTGTGAGATTTGATGCCTAAGAGTTTATTGGTTGGAGAATTTAAATTGATAGGAGTTAGCATCCTCAGAGGTGGACCATTTACGAGGCACTGTTGGACCACAAGACCCTTAGATATGGGAGCAGCATTAAATCATTCAGCCCATTGAGTCTGCTCCACCATTCAATTATAGCTAGTAAGTTTCTCAACCCTATTCTCTTGCATTCTCCCCATAACTCCTAATTAATCTAAAAGTTATCTATCTGTCTTAAACACACTCAATGACTTGGCCTCCACAGCCCTCTGCAGCAATGAATTCCACAGATTCCCCACCCTCTGGTGGAAGAAATTCCTCCTCATCTCTGTTCTAAATGGTTATCCCTTCACTCTGTGGCTGTGCCCTCGGGTCTTAGATTCTCCTACTTCTGGAAACATCTTCTGCATGTCAACTGTGTCAAGGCCTCTCAATATTCAGTTAATTTCAATCAGATCCCCCCTCATCTTTCTGAACTCCATTGAGTACAGACCCAGAGTCCTCAACTGCTCTTCATATGACAAGCCCTTCATTCTCAGGATCATTCTTGTAAATCTCATCTGGACCTCATCCCAATTCAACACACCCTTCCTTAGATACAGGGCCCAAAACTGCTCACAATATTCTAAATGCAGACTTATATAGCCTCAAAAATATAGCCCTGCTTTTGTATTGTAGCTGTCTTGAAATGAATGCAAACATTGTATTTGCCTTCTTAACTGCCAGCTGAACCTACATGTTAACCTTAAGAGAATCCTGAGTTAGGACTGCCAAGTCCCTTTGTCTTTCAGATTCTAAAGCCTTTCCTCATTTACAAAATAGGCGACACTTCTATTCAGGTAAAAACAATGACTGCTGATGCTGGAAACCAGATTCTGGATCAATGGTGCTGGAAGAGCACAGCAGTTCAGGCAATATCCAACGAGCAGCGAAATCGACGTTTCGGGCAAAAGCCCTTCATCAGGAGCTCATCCTACCAAAGTGCATAACCTCACCCTTTCCAACGGTGTGTTCCAGGGTAGGATACTGGATCCCCAACAGGACAGAGGTAGGAAATTGTGTAAGTGTTATCTGAGCATTTTGTTTCTGATCCAGTGTCAGAAATGGAACCAGACCAGGTTATTTCAATAAATCTTTTTTGACAGATTGTGGAGTATGATCTTCTGGTCATCTGGTTGGTGATCTGCCTGCCACATGTAAGGTCTGTGTTTGTGGAGAAGATCTCAAAGACATCACAAAATTTGTAATAACTGGGGATAAGACGTGGAAGAACCCAGTACATATTTGTCAAGCATCTTTGTCTTGTGGCGTATGCAGATTATGTATATTTTCCAATTTAGTAGGATCTGGTTTAACCAAATGAGTAGATTGAACCAAAAATTTAATTTGGCTTATATTGATTTGACAGATTTTATTGTTGAAAGCAAGACCATGCTTCCTTTTCATTACTATGGACTATGAAGACCATAAGACATAGAAGTGGAAGTAAGGCCATTTGGCCCATTAAGTCCACTCTACCATTCAATCATGGCTGATGTGCATTTCAACACCACTTATCCGCACTCTCCCCGTAGCCCTTAATTCCTTGTGAGATTAAGAATTTATCAATCCCTGCCTTGAAGACATTTAGCGTCCCGGCCCCCACTGCGCTCTGTGGCAATGAATTCCACAGGCCCACCACTCTCTGGCTGAAGAAATGTCTCCTCATTTCCCTTCTAAATTGACCCTCTCTAATTCTAAGGCTGTGCCCACGGGTCCTAGTATCCCCACCTGATGGAAACAAATTCCCAGCATCCACCCTTTCCAATCAATGCATTATCTTGTAAGTTTCTATTAGATTTCCCCTCAACCTTCTAAATGAATACAATCCCAATATCCTCAGCGGTTCATCATACGTAAGGCCTACCATTCCAGGGATCATCCGCTGGACACGCTCGCGTGCCAGTATGTCCTTCCTGAGGAGTGAGGCACAAAACTGGACACAGTCTTCTAAATGGGGCCTAACCAGAGCTTAATAAAGTCTCAGAAACACATCGCTGCTTTCATATTCCACCCTTTTGAGATGAAGGTTTGTGTCATTCTCTTGTTTGGTTTCTTGAATGACTATGATACGGATTGTGATTATTATTAATTAATTGTTCTTAATTACCATTCTTTTTATTATTATGATTAATCATTAATTAATCTCCTCATGGTGCTCATTGGTATGAGCTCCCTTGGTAACAGACAGTGGTCTGTCCAACTGGAAATCATCACCTGAGCCCTTTATAAATCAGATTCAGGGATAGGTCCACAGAACTGTCTGTCCCAGTTTGGGAATATGCGATGTAGAGTATGTGTAGTGACTCTATTTTGATATTCAACAATAAATGTTGTTCCTTTCCAGTTGGGCCTCCTGAATGAATGCAGAGACAACTTGATGATTTCTCACTGATTTAATCTTTATGCTGTTGGAATATCTCCAGGTTCATGAAAAATCTAAACGGTAACCCAAAGAAACAACATCCATTGGAAAGTGTTCTAGAAGGTGTTGGTTCCTGTGACTCTGGGGTAATGTGTATGGACAAATGTTCTAGAAGGTGTTGGTTCCTGTGACCTTGGGGTAAGACGTATGGACTAATGTTCCAGGAGATGTTAGTTCCTGCGACTCTGGGATAAGAACGTATAGGCTAATGTTCCAGGAGATGTTGGTTCACGTAACTCTGGGGTAAGAAGTATGGACTAATGTTTGAGAAGGTGTCGGTTTCTGTGACTCTGGAGTAAGATGTATGGACTAAATTTCCAGGAGGTGTTGGTTCCTGTGACACTGGTTAAGATGTATGGACTAATGTTCCAGGAGATGTTAGTTCCTGTGACTCCGGGATAAGAACGTATAGGCTAATGTTCCAGGAGATGTTGGTTCCTGAGACACTGGGGTAAGATGTATGGACTAATGTTCAAGGAGATGTTGATTCCTGTGAACCTAGTGTAACATGTATGGATGAATGTTCCAGGAGATGTTGGTTCCTGAGACACTGAGGTGAGATGTATGAACTAATGTTCCAGGAGATGTTGGTTCCAGTGACTCTGGGGTAAGATGTATGGAGTAATGTTCTAGAAGCAGTCTATTCATGTGACTCTGGAGTAAGATGTATGGACTAATGTTCCAGGAGGTGTTGATTCCAGTGACTTTGGGGTAAGATGTAAGGGTTAGTGATCCAGGAGATGTTGGTTCCTGTGAATGGGGGTAAGATGTATAGAATAATGTTCTAGAAAATGTTGGTTCCTGTAACACTGGTGAAAGATGTATGGACTAATGTTCCAGGAGATGTTGGTTCCTGTGACTCTAGGGTAAGATGTATGGACTAATGTTCCAGGAAATGTTGGATCCTGTGACTCTGGGGTAAGATGTATGGACTAATGTTCCAGAAAATGTTGGATCCTGTGACTCTGGGGTTAGATGTATGGACTAATGTTCCAGGAAATGTTGAATCCTGTGACTCTGGGGTAAGATGTATGGACTAATGTTCGAGAAGATGTTGGTTCCTGTAACTCAGAGGTAAGAAGTATGGAAAAATGTACTAGAAGGTGTTCGTTCCTGTGACACTGGGTTAAGATGGATGGACTAATGCTCCAGGAGATGTTGGTTCCTGTGAATGGGGGTAAGATGTATGGAATAGTGTTCTAGAACGTGTTGGTTGCTGTGACACTGGCGAAAGATGTATGGACTAGTGTTCCAGGAGATATTGGTTCCTGTGATCTTGGGGTAAGCTGCATGGACTAATGTTCCAGGAGATGTTGGTTCCTGTGACTCAGGGGTAAGATGTATTGAGTATTGCTCCAGGAGGTGTTGGTTCCTGTGACACTGGGGTAAGATGTATGGACTAATGTTCCAGGAGATGTTGGTTATTGTGACTCTGTGGTATGCTGCATTGCCGAATGTTACAGTAGATGTTGATTAATGTGACACTGAGGTTAGATGTATGGACTAATATTCTAGGAGGGTTTGCTTCCTGTGTCTCAGGGGTAAGATGTATTGACTAATGGTCAAGGAGATATTGGTTCCTGTGAATATGGAGTAAGATGTATGGACTAACGTTCCAGGAGATGTTGATCCCTGTGACTCTGTGGTAAGCTGCATGGCCGGATACTTCAGGAGATGTTGGTTATTGTGACATAGAGGTTAGACGTATGGATTAATGTTCTCGGAGGGTTTGGTTCCTGTGACTGTGGGGTAAGATGTATTGACTAATGGTCAAGGAGATGTTGGTTTCTGAGACACTGGGGTAAGATGTATGGACTAATGTTCAAGGAGATGTTAGTTCCTGCGACTCTGGGATAAGAACGTAGAGGCTAATGTTCCAGGAGGTGTTGGTTCCTGTGATACTGGTTAAGATGTATGGACTAATGTTCCAGGAGATGTTGGTTCCTGTGACTCTGGGGTAAGATGTATGGAGTAATGTTCTAGAAGCTGTCTATTCATGTGACTCTGGAGTAAGATGTATGGACTAATGTTCGAGAAGGTGTCGGTTTCTGTGATGCTGGAGTAAGATGTATGGACTGATGCTCCAGGAGATGTTGATTCCTGTGACTGTGGGGTAAGATGTAAGGACTAAAGTTCAAGGTGATGTTGGTTCCTATGACTGTGGGGTAAGATGTATGGACTAATCTTCCAGGAGATGTTGGTTCATGTGACACTGGGGTAAGATGTATGGACTAATGTTCTGGAAGGTGATGGTTCCTGTGTCTCTGGGGTAAGATATATGGACTAGTGTTCTAGAAGGTGATGGTTCCTGTTTCACTGGGGTAAGATGTATGGACTAATGTTCAAGGAGATGTTGGTTCCTGTAACTCAGAGGTAAGAAGTATGGAAAAATGTACTAGAAGGTGTTCATTCCTGTGACACTGGGGTAAGATGTATGGACTAATGTTCTGGAAGGTGATGGTTCCTGTGTCTCTGGGGTAAGATATATGGACTAGTGTTCTAGAAGGTGATGGTTCCTGTTTCACTGGGGTAAGATGTATGGACTAATGTTCCAGGAGATCTTGGTTCCCGTGACACTAGAGTAAGATGTAGGGACTAATGTTGTCAGATGTGTTGGTTCCTGTAACTCTGAGGTAAGATGTATGGAAAAATGTACTAGAAGGTGTTGGCTCCTGAGACTCTGGGGTAAGATGTATGGACTAATGTTCCAGGAAATGTTGGATCCTGTGACTCTGGGGTAAGATGTAGGGACTAATGTTCCAGGAAATGTTGGATCCTGTGACTCTGGGGTTATATGTATGGACTAATGTTC
This sequence comes from Hemiscyllium ocellatum, assembly GCF_020745735.1. NCBI lineage: Eukaryota > Metazoa > Chordata > Chondrichthyes > Orectolobiformes > Hemiscylliidae > Hemiscyllium > Hemiscyllium ocellatum. The sequence goes on along the minus strand of NC_083404.1, from coordinate 6,449,594 downwards.
CAGAAAATGTTGGATCCTGTGACTCTGGGGTTAGATGTATGGACTAATGTTCGAGAAGATGTTGGTTCCTGTAACTCAGAGGTAAGAAGTATGGAAAAATGTACTAGAAGGTGTTCATTCCTGTGACACTGGGTTAAGATGGATGGACTAATGCTCCAGGAGACGTTGGTTCCTGTGAATGGGGGTAAGATGTATGGAATAGTGTTCTAGAATGTGTTGGTTGCTGTGACACTGGCGAAAGATGTATGGACTAGTGTTCCAGGAGATATTAGTTCCTGTGATCTTGGGGTAAGCTGCATGGACTAATGTTCCAGGAGATGTTGGTTCCTGTGACACTGGGGTAAGATGTATGGACTAATGTTCCAGGAGATGTTGGTTATTGTGACTCTGTGGTATGCTGCATTGCCGAATGTTATAGTAGATGTTGATTAATGTGACACTGAGGTTAAATGTATGGACTAATGTTCTAGGAGGGTTTGCTTCCTGTGTCTCAGGGGTAAGATGTATTGACTAATGGTCAAGGAGACATTGGCTTCTGTGACACTGCGGTAAGACATATGGACTAATGCTCCAGGAGGTGTTGGTTCCGGTGACTCTGGGTTAAGGTGTATAGACTAATGTTCCAGGAGGTGTTGGTACCTGAGACACTGGGGTAAGATGTAGGGACTAATATTCTAGATGGTGTAGGTTCCTGTGACTCTGGAGTATGATGTATGGACTAATGTTCCAGGAGCTGTTGATTCCTGTGACATTGGGGTGAGATGTATGGACTAATGCTCTAGGGAGTGTTGGTTCTTGTGACTCTGGGAGAAGATGGACTAATGTTCTTGTAAGTGTTAGTTCCAGTGTCTCTGGGGTAAGATATATGGACTAATGTTCCAGGAGATGTCAGTTCCTGTGGCTCTGGGGTAAGATGTATAAACTAATTTTCCAGGAGATATTGGTTCCTTGGCGCTGGGGCAAGATGTATGGACTAATGTTCGAGGAGATGTTGGTTCCTGTAACTCAGAGGTAAGAAGTGTGGAAAAATGTACTAGAAGGTGTTCGTTCCCGTGACACTGGGTTAAGATGTATGCACTAATGTTCCAGGAGATGTTGGTTCGTAAGACACGTGGTAAGATGCATGGACTAATGTTCCAGGAATTGTTGGTTCCTGTGACTCTGGGTTAAGATATATGGACTAATATTCCAGGAGGAGTTGGTTCCTGTGACACTGGGGTAAGGTGTATGTACTAACGTTCCAGGACATATTGGTTCCTGTGACTGTGGGGTAAGATGTATGTACTAATTTCCAGGAGATGTTGGATCCTGTGAATGGGGTAAGATGTATGGAATAGTGTTCTAGAACATGTTAGTTCTTGTGACACTAGCGAAAGATGTATGGACTAGTGTTCCAGGAGATATTGGTTCCTGTGATCTTGGGGTAAGATGCATGGACTAATGTTCCAGGAGATGTTGGTTCCTGTGACTCTGGGGTTAGGTGTATGGACAAATGTTCCAGGAGATCTTGGTTCCCGTGACACTAGGGTAAGATGTAGGGACTAATGTTGTCAGATGTGTTGGTTCCTGTAACTCTGAGGTAAGATGTATGGAAAAATGTATTAGAAGGTGTTGGCCCCTGAGACTCTGGGGTAAGATGTATGGACTAATGTTCCAGGAAATGTTGGATCCTGTGACTCTGGGGTAAGATGTAGGGACTAATGTTCCAGGAAATGTTGGATCCTGTGACTCTGGGGTTATATGTATGGACTAATGTTCCAGAAAATGTTGGATCCTGTTACTCTGGGGTTAGATGTATGGACTAATGTTCGAGAAGATGTTGGTTCCTGTAACTCAGAGGTAAGAAGTATGGAAAAATGTACTAGAAGGTGTTCATTCCTGTGACACTGGGGTAAGATGTATGGACTAATGCTCCAGGAGATGTTGGTTCCTGCGAGTCTGGGGTGAGATGTATGGACTAATGTTCTAGAAGGTGTTGGTTCCTGTGGCTCTGGGGTTAGATGTATAAACTAATGTTCCAGGAGATATTGGTTCCTTGGCGCTGGGGCAAGATGTATGGAATAATGTTCGAGGAGATGTTGGTTCCTGTAACTCAGAGGTAAGAAATATGGAAAAATGTACTAGAAGGTGTTCGTTCCTGTGACACTGGGTTAAGATGTATGCACTAATGTTCCAGGAGATGTTGGTTCGTAAGACACGCGGTAAGATGTATGGACTAATGTTCCAGGAATTGTTGGTTCCTGTGACTCTGGGGTAAGATGTATGGACTAATGTTCCAGGAGATATTGGTTATTGTGACTCTGGGGTAAATCTATGGACTGATGTTGTAGGACGTGTTGGTTCCTGTGACTCTGGGGTGAGATGTATGGATTTAAGTTCTAGGAGATGTTGGTTCCTGTGACACTTGGGTAAAATGTATGGACTAATGTTCCTGGAGATGTTGGTTCCTGTGACACTGGAGTAAGGTGTATGGACAAATGCTCCAGGGGATCATGGTTCCTGAGAAATTGCGGCAAGATGTATGGATGGATGCTCCAGGAGATGTTGGTTTCTGTGACTCTGGGGTAAGATGAATGCACTAATTTTCCAGGAGATGTTGGTTCCCGTGACTCTGGGGTAAGTTGTATGGACTAATGCTCCAGGAGATATTGGTTATTGTGACTCTGGGGTAAATCTATGGACTGATGTTGTAGGACGTGTTGGTTCCTGTGACTCTGGGGTGAGATGTATGGATTTAAGTTCTAGGAGATGTTGGTTCCTGTGACACTTGGGTAAAATGTATGGACTAATGTTCCTGGAGATGTTGGTTCCTGTGACACTGGAGTAAGGTGTATGGACAAATGCTCCAGGGGATCATGGTTCCTGAGAAATTGCGGCAAGATGTATGGATGGATGCTCCAGGAGATGTTGGTTTCTGTGACTCTGGGGTAAGATGAATGCACTAATTTTCCAGGAGATGTTGGTTCCCGTGACTCTGGGGTAAGTTGTATGGACTAATGCTCCAGGAGATGTTGTTTCACGTGACTTCGGGGTAAAATGTATGGACTAATGTTCCAGGAGATGTTGGTTCCTGAGACACGGGCCGGTCGTGCCTCACAACCCTTATTGAATTCTTTGAGAAGGTGACTAAGGAGGTGGACGAGGGTAAAGCGGTAGATGTGGTGTATATGGATTTTAGTAAGGCATTTGATAAGGTTCCCCATGGTAGGCTACTGAAAAAAATATGGAGGTATGGCATTGAGGCGGAGTTGGAGGTTTGGATTAGGAATTGGCTGGCTGGAAGAAGACAGAGGGTAGTAATTGATGGTAAAGTTTCATCTTGGAGTGCAGTTACCAGCGGTGTTCCGCAAGGATCTGTTTTGGGACCACTGCTGTTTGTCATTTTTATAACTGACCTGGAGGAGGGGCTAGAAGGTTGGGTGAGCAAGTTTGCGGATGATACGAAAGTCGGTGGAGTTGTTGACAGTGAGGAAGGATGTGGCAGGTTACAGCAGGATATAGATAAGCTGCAGAGCTGGGCAGAAAGGTGGCAAATGGAGTTCAATGTCACTAAGTGTGAAGTGATTCACTTTGGTAAGAGTAACAAGAAGATGGAGTACTGAGCTAATGGTCGGATACTTGGTAGTGTGGATGAGCAGAGGGATCTTGGTGTCCATGTACACAGATCTCTGAAAGTTGCCACCCAGGTAAATAGTGCTGTGAAGAAGGCATATGGTGTACTGGCTTTTATTGGTAGGGGAATTGAGTTCCAGAGTCCTGAGATCATGTTGCAGTTGTATAAGACTCTGGTGCGGCCGCATCTGGAGTATTGTGTGCAGTTTTGGTCGCCATACTATAGGAAGGATGTGGAGGCACTGGAACAGGTGCAGAGGAGGTTTACCAGGATGTTGCCTGGTATGGTAGGAAGATCGTATGAGCAAAGGCTGAGGCACTTGGGGCTATTTTCATTGGAGAAAAGAAGGTTTAGGGGTGACTTGATAGAGGTGTACAAGATGATTAGGGGTTTAGATAGGGTTGACCATGAGAACCTTTTTCCACGTATGGAGTCAGATATTACGAGGGGACATAGCTTTAAATTAAGGGGTGGTAGGTATAGGACAGATGTTAGGGGCAGATTCTTTACTCAGCGAGTCATGAGTTCATGGAATGCCCTGCCAGTAGCAGTGGTGGACTCTCCCTCTTTATGGGCATTTAAATGGGCATTGGATAGGCATATGGAGAGAAGTGGGCAATGTAGGTTAGGTGGGCTTCAGATGGCGCAACATCGAGGGCCGAAGGGCCTGTACTGTGCTGTATTTTTCTATGTTCTATGTTCTAAGTTGCATGGACTAATGTTTCAGGAGGTGTTGGTTCCTGTGACTCTGGGGTAAGATGTATGGACTAATGTTCCAGGAGATGTTGGTTATTGTGACTCTGTGGTATGCTGCATTGCCGAATGTTACAGTAGATGTTGATTAATGTGACACTGAGGTTAGATGTATGGACTAATATTCTAGGAGGGTTTGCTTCCTGTGTCTCAGGGGTAAGATGTATTGACTAATGGTCAAGGAGATATTGGTTCCTGTGAATATGGAGTAAGATGTATGGACTAACGTTCCAGGAGATGTTGATTCCTGTGACTCTGTGGTAAGCTGCATGGCCGGATACTTCAGGAGATGTTGGTTATTGTGACATAGAGGTTAGACGTATGGATTAATGTTCTCAGAGGGTTTGGTTCCTGTGACTGTGGGGTAAGATGTATTGACTAATGGTCAAGGAGATGTTAGTTCCTGCGACTCTGGGATAAGAACGTATAGGCTAATGTTCCAGGAGGTGTTGGTTCCTGTGATACTAGTTAAGATGTATGGACTAATGTTCCAGGGGATGTTGGTTCCTGTGACTCTGGGGTAAGATGTCTGGAGTAATGTTCTAGAAGCTGTCTATTCATGTGACTCTGGAGTAAGATGTATGGACTAATGTTCGAGAAGGTGTCGGTTTCTGTGATGCTGGAGTAAGATGTATGGACTGATGCTCCAGGAGATGTTGATTCCTGTGACTGTGGGGTAAGATGTAAGGACTAAAGTTCAAGGTGATGTTGGTTCCTATGACTGTGGGGTAAGATGTATGGACTAATCTTCCAGGAGATGTTGGTTCATGTGACACTGGGGTAAGATGTATGGACTAATGTTCAAGGAGATGTTGGTTCCTGTAACTCAGAGGTAAGAAGTATGGAAAAATGTACTAGAAGGTGTTCATTCCTGTGACACTGGGGTAAGATGTATGGACTAATGTTCTGGAAGGTGATGGTTCCTGTGTCTCTGGGGTAAGATATATGGACTAGTGTTCTAGAAGGTGATGGTTCCTGTTTCACTGGGGTAAGATGTATGGACTAATGTTCCAGGAGATCTTGGTTCCCGTGACACTAGAGTAAGATGTAGGGACTAATGTTGTCAGATGTGTTGGTTCCTGTAACTCTGAGGTAAGATGTATGGAAAAATGTACTAGAAGGTGTTGGATCCTGTGACTCTGGGGTAAGATGTATGGACTAATGTTCCAGGAAATGTTGGATCCTGTGACTCTGGGGTTATATGTATGGACTAATGTTCCAGAAAAGGTTGGATCCTGTGACTCTGGGGTTAGATGTATGGACTAATGTTCGAGAAGATGTTGGTTCCTGTAACTCAGATGTAAGAAGTATGGAAAAATGTACTAGAAGGTGTTCATTCCTGTGATACTGGGGTAAGATGTATGGACTATTGTTCTGGAAGGTGATGGTTCCTGTGTCTCTGGGGTAAGATATATGGACTAGTGTTCTAGAAGGTGATGGTTCCTGTTTCACTGGGGTAAGATGTATGGACTAATGTTCCAGGAATTGTTGGTTTCTGTGACTTTGGGGTAAGATGTATGGACTAATGCTTCAGGAGATATTGGTTCCAGTGACTCTGGGGTAAGATGTATGGAATAATGTTCTAGAATGTGTTGGTTCATGTGACACTGGCGAAAGATGTATGGACTAGTGTTCCAGGAGATATAGGTTCCTGTGATCTTGGAGTAAGATGCATGGACTAATGTTCCAGGAGATGTTGGTTCCTTAGGCGCTGGGGCAAGATGTATGGAGTAATGTTCCAGGAGATGTTGGTTCGTGTGACACTGGGGTAAGGTGTATGGACTAATGTTCCAGGAGATGTTGGTTCCTGTGACAGTGGGGTGAGATGTATGGACTAATGCTCTAGGGAGTGTTGGTTCCTGTGACTCTGGGATAAGATGGACTATTGTTCTTGTAGGTGTTAGTTCCAGTGTCTCTGGGGTAAGATATATGGACTAATGTTCCAGGAGGAGTTGGTTCCTGAGACACTGAAGTAAGATGTATGGACTAATGCTTCAGGAGATATTGGTTTCAGTGACTCTGGGGTAAGATGAATGGACTAGTGTTCCAGGAGATATAGGTTCCTGTGATCTTGGGGTAAGATGTATGGACTAATGCTCCAGATGGTGTTGGTTCCTGTGACACTGGGGGAAGATGTATGGAGTAATGCTCCAGGAGACGTTGGTTCGTGTGACACTGGGGTAAGTTGTATGGACTAATGTTCCAGGAGATGTTGTTTCTGAGACACTGGGGTAAGGTGTATGGACTAACATTCCAGGAGTTGCTGGTTCCTGTAACTCTGAGATAAGATGCATGGATTATTGCTCCAGGAGATGTTGGTTCCTGTGACACTGGGGTGAGATGTATGGACTAATGTTCCAGAAGATGTTGAATCCTGTGACTCTGTGGTAAGCTGCATGGCCGAATGGTATAGTAGATGTTGGTTATTGTGACACTGAGGTTAGATGTATGGGCTAATGTTCTAGGAGGGTTGGGTTCCTGTAACTCAGGGGTAAGTTGTATTGACTAATGGTAAAGGAGATGTTGGTTCCAGTGACACTGGGGTAAGATGTATGTACTAATTTCCAGGAGATGTTGGATCCTGTGAATGGGGTAAGATGTATGGAATAGTGTTCTAGAACGTGTTGGTTCCTGTGACACTGGCGAAAGATGTATGGACTAATGTTCCAGGAGATATTGGTTCCTGTGATCTTGGGGTAAGCTGCATGGACTAATGTTCCAGGAGATGTTGGTACCTGAGACACTGGGGTAAGGTGTATAGACTAACGTTGCAGGACATATTGGTTCCTGTGACTGTGTGGTAAGATGTATGTACTAATTTCCAGGAGATGTTGGATCCTGTGAATGGGGTAAGATGTATGGAATAGTGTTCTAGGACATGTTAGTTCTTGTGACACTAGCGAAAGATGTATGGACTAGTGTTCCAGGAGATATTGGTTCCTGTGATCTTGGGGTAAGATGCATGGACTAATGTTCCAGGAGATGTTGGTTATTGTGACTCTGGGGTAAATCTATGGACTAATGTTGTAGGACGTGTTAGTTCCTGTGACTCTGAGGTGAGATGTATGGATTTAAGTTCTAGGAGATGTTGGTTCCTGTGACACTTGGGTAAAATGTATGGACTAATGTTCCAGGGGATCTTGGTTCCTGAGACACTGGGGTAAGATGTATGGACGGATGCTCCAGGAGATGTTGGTTTCTGTGACGCTGAGGTAAGATGAATGCACTAATGTTCGAGGAGATGTTGGTTCCCGTTACTCTGGGGTAAGATGAATGCACTAATTTTCCAGGAGATGTTGGTTCCCGTGACTCTGGGGTAAGTTGTATGGACTAATGCTCCAGGAGATGTTGGTTCACGTGACTTCGGGATAAAATGTATGGACTAATGTTCCAGGAGATGTTGGTTCCGGAGACACAGGCCGGTCGTGCCTCACAAACCTTATTGAATCCTTTGAGAAGGTGACTAAGGAGGGTAAAGCGGTAGATGTGGTGTATATGGATTTTAGTAAGGCATTTGATAAGGTTCCCCATGGTAGGCTACTGCAAAAAATATGGAGGTATGGATTAGGAATTGGCTGGCTGGAAGAAGACAGAGGGTAGTAGTTGATGGTAAAGGTTCATCTTGGAGTGCAGTTACCAGTGGTGTTCCACAAGGATCTGTTTTGGGACCACTGCTGTTTGTCATTTTTATAAATGACCTGGAGGAGGGGCTAGAAGGTTGGGTGAGCAAGTTTGCGGATGATACGAAAGTCGGTGGAGTTGTTGACAGTGAGGAAGGATGTGGCAGGTTACAGCAGGATATAGATAAGCTGCAGAGCTGGGCAGAAAGGTGGCAAATGGAGTTCAATGTCGCTAAGTGTGAAGTGATTCACTTTGGTATGAGTAACAAGAAGATGGAGTACTGGGCTAATGGCCGGATACTTGGTAGTGTGGATGAGCAGAGGGATCTTGGTGTCCATGTACACAGATCTCTGAAAGTTGCCACCCAGGTAAATAGTGCTGTGAAGAAGGCATATGGTGTACTGGCTTTTATTGGTAGGGGAATTGAGTTCCAGAGTCCTGAGGTCATGTTGCAGTTGTATAAGACTCTGGTGCGGCCGCATCGGGAGTATTGTGTGCAGTTTTGGTCGCCATACTATAGGAAGGATGTGGAGGCACTGGAACGGGTGCAGAGGAGGTCTACCAGGATGTTGCCTGGTATGGTAGGAAGATTGTTTGAGGAAAGGCTGAGGCACTTGGGGCTGTTTTCATTGGAGAAAAGAAGGTTTAGGGGTGACTTGATAGAGGTGTACAAGATGATTAGGGGTTTAGATAGGGTTGACCATGAGAACCTTTTTCCACGTATGGAGTCAGATATTACGAGGGGACATAGCTTTAAATTAAGGGGTGGTAGGTATAGGACAGATGTTAGGGGCAGATTCTTTACTCAGCGAGTCATGAGTTCATGGAATGCCCTGCCAGTAGCAGTGGTGGACTCTCCCTCTTTATGGGCATTTAAATGGGCATTGGATAGGCATATGGAGAGAAGTGGGCAATGTAGGTTAGGTGGGCTTCAGATGGCGCAACATCGAGGGCCGAAGGGCCTGTACTGTGCTGTATTTTTCTATGTTCTATGTTCTAAGATGCATGGACTAATGTTTCAGGAGGTGTTGGTTCCTGTGACTCTGGGGTAAGATGTATGGACTAATGTTCCAGGAGATGTTGGTTATTGTGACTCTGTGGTGTGCTGCATTGCCGAATGTTACAGTAGATGTTGATTAATGTGACACTGAGGTTAGATGTATGGACTAATATTCTAGGAGGGTTTGCTTCCTGTGTCTCAGGGGTAAGATATATTGACTAATGGTCAAGGAGATATTGGTTCCTGTGAATATGGAGTAAGATGTATGGACTAACGTTCCAGGAGATGTTGATTCCCGTGACTCTGTGGTAAGCTGCATGGCCGGATACTTCAGGAGATGTTGGTTATTGTGACACAGAGGTTAGACGTATGGATTAATGTTCTCGGAGGGTTTGGTTCCTGTGACTCTGGGGTAAGATGTATGGACTAATGTTCCAGGAGATGTTGGTTATTGTGACTCTGTGGTATGCTGCATTGCCGGATTTACAGTAGATGTTGATTAATGTGACACTGAGGTTAGATGTATGGACTAATATTCTAGGAGGGTTTGCTTCCTGTGTCTCAGGGGTAAGATGTATTGACTAATGGTCAAGGAGATATTGGCTTCTGTGACTCTGGGGTAAGATGTATGGACTAATATTCCAGGAGGTGTTGGTTCCTGTGACACTGGGATAAGACGTATGGGCTAATGTTCCAGGAGATGTTGGTTCCCATGACAGTGAGATAAGATGTATGGACTAATGTTCTTGAAGGTGTTGGGTCCAGTGTCTCTGGGGTAAGATGTATGGTCTAATGTTCCAGGAGGAGTTGGTTCCTGTGACACTGGGGTAAGGTGTATGGACTAATGTTCCAGGAGATGTTGGTTCCTGTGACTCTGTGGTAAGCTGCATGGCCGGATACTTCAGGAGATGTTGGTTATTGTGACACAGAGGTTAGACGTATGGATTAATGTTCTCAGAGGGTTTGGTTCCTGTGACTGTGGGGTAAGATGTATTGACTAATGGTCAAGGAGATGTTGGTTTCTGAGACACTGGTGTAAGATGTATGGACTAATGTTCCAGAAGATGTTGAATCCTGTGACTCTGTGGTAAGCTGCATGGCCGAATGGTACAGTAGATGTTGGTTATTGTGACACTGAGGTTAGATGTATGGGCTAATGTTCTAGGAGGGTTGGGTTCCTGTAACTCAGGGGTAAGTTGTATTGACTAATGGTAAAGGAGATGTTGGTTCCAGTGACACTGGGGTAAGATGTATGTACTAATTTCCAGGAGATGTTGGATCCTGTGAATGGGGTAAGATGTATGGAATAGTGTTCTAGAACGTGTTGGTTCCTGTGACACTGGCGAAAGATGTATGGACTAATGTTCCAGGAGATATTGGTTCCTGTGATCTTGGGGTAAGCTGCATGGACTAATGTTCCAGGAGATGTTGGTACCTGAGACACTGGGGTAAGATGTAGGGACTAATGTTCTAGAAGGTGTAGGTTCCTGTGACTCTGGAGTATGATGTATGGACTAATGTTCCAGGAGATGTTGGTACCTGAGACACTGGGGTAAGATGTAGGGACTAATGTTCTAGAAGGTGTAGGTTCCTGTGACTCTGGAGTATGATGTATGGACTAATGTTCCAGGAGATGTTGGTTCCTGTGACTCTGTGGTAAGCTGCATGGCCGGATACTTCAGGAGATGTTGGTTATTGTGACACAGAGGTTAGACGTATGGATTAATGTTCTCGGAGGGTTTGGTTCCTGTGACTCTGGGGTAAGATGTATTGACTAATGGTCAAGGAGATGTTGGTTTCTGAGATACTGGGGTAAGATGTATGGACTAATGTTCAAGGAGATGTTAGTTCCTGCGACTCTGGGATAAGAACGTATAGGCTAATGTTCCAGGTGGTGTTGGTTCCTGTGATACTAGTTAAGATGTATGGACTAATGTTCCAGGGGATGTTGGTTCCAGTGACTCTGGGGTAAGATGTCTGGAGTAATGTTCTAGAAGCTGTCTATTCATGTGACTCTGGAGTAAGATGTATGGACTAATGTTCGAGAAGGTGTCGGTTTCTGTGATGCTGGAGTAAGATGTATGGACTGATGCTCCAGGAGATGTTGATTCCTGTGACTGTGGGGTAAGATGTAAGGACTAAAGTTCAAGGTGATGTTGGTTCCTATGACTGTGGGGTAAGATGTATGGACTAATCTTCCAGGAGATGTTGGTTCATGTGACACTGGGGTAAGATGTATGGACTAATGTTCAAGGAGATGTTGGTTCCTGTAACTCAGAGGTAAGAAGTATGGAAAAATGTACTAGAAGGTGTTCATTCCTGTGATACTGGGGTAAGATGTATGGACTAATGTTCTGGAAGGTGATGGTTCCTGTGTCTCTGGGGTAAGATATATGGACTAGTGTTCTAGAAGGTGATGGTTCCTGTTTCACTGGGGTAAGATGTATGGACTAATGTTCGAGGAATTGTTGGTTCCTGTGACTTTGGGGTAAGATGTATGGACTAATGCTTCAGGAGATATTGGTTCCAGTGACTCTGGGGTAAGATGTATGGAATAATGTTCTAGAATGTGTTGGTTCATGTGACACTGGCGAAAGATGTATGGACTAGTGTTCCAGGAGATATAGGTTCCTGTGATCTTGGGGTAAGATGCATGGACTAATGTTCCAGGAGATGTTGGTTCCTTAGGCGCTGGGGCAAGATGTATGGAGTAATGTTCCAGGAGATGTTGGTTCGTGTGACACTGGGGTAAGTTGTATGGACTAATGTTCCAGGAGACATTGTTTCTGAGACACTGGGGTAAGGTGTATGGACTAACATTCCAGGAGTTGCTGGTTCCTGTAACTCTGAGATAAAATGTATGGATTATTGCTCCAGGAAATGTTGGTTCCTGTGACACTGGGGTGAGATGTATGGACTAATGTTCCAGAAGATGTTGAATCCTGTGACTCTGTGGTAAGCTGCATGGCCGAATGGTATAGTAGATGTTGGTTATTGTGACACTGAGGTTAGATGTATGGTCTAATGTTCTAAGAGGGTTGGGTTCCTGTAACTCAGAGGTATGTTGTATTGACTAATGGTAAAGGAGATGTTGGTTCCAGTGACACTGGGGTAAGATGTATGTACTAATTTCCAGGAGATGTTGGATCCTGTGAATGGGGTAAGATGTATGGAATAGTGTTCTAGAACGTGTTGGTTCCTGTGAAACTGGCGAAAGATGCATGGACTAATGTTCCAGGAGATGTTGGTACCTGAGACACTGGGGTAAGATGTAGGGACTAATGTTCCAGGAGATATTGGTTCCTGTGATCTTGGGGTAAGCTGCATGGACTAATGTTCCAGGAGATGTTGGTACCTGAGACACTGGGGTAAGATGTAGGGACTAATGTTCCAGGAGATATTGGTTCCTGTGATCTTGGGGTAAGCTGCATGGACTAATGTTCCAGGAGATGTTGGTACCTGAGACACTGGGGTAAGATGTAGGGACTAATGTTCTAGAAGGTGTAGGTTCCTGTGACTCTGGAGTATGATGTATGGACTAATGTTCCAGGAGATGTTGGTTCCTGTGACAGTGGGGTGAGATGTATGGACTAATGCTCTAGGGAGTGTTGGTTCCTGTGACTCTGGGATAAGATGGACTATTGTTCTTGTAGGTGTTAGTTCCAGTGTCTCTGGGGTAAGATATATGGACTAATGTTCCAGGAGGAGTTGGTTCCTGAGACACTGAAGTAAGATGTATGGACTAATGCTTCAGGAGATATTGGTTTCAGTGACTCTGGGGTAAGATGAATGGACTAGTGTTCCAGGAGATATAGGTTCCTGTGATCTTGGGGCAAGATGTATGGACTAATGCTCCAGATGGTGTTGGTTCCTGTGACACTGGGGGAAGATGTATGGAGTAATGCTCCAGGAGACGTTGGTTCGTGTGACACTGGGGTAAGTTGTTTGGACTAATGTTCCAGGAGATGTTGTTTCGGAGACACTGGGGTAAGGTGTATGGACTAACATTCCAGGAGTTGCTGGTTCCTGTAACTCTGAGATAAGATGTATGGATTATTGCTCCAGGAGATGTTGGTTCCTGTGACACTGGGGTGAGATGTATGGACTAATGTTCCAGAAGATGTTGAATCCTGTGACTCTGTGGTAAGCTGCATGGCCGAATGGTATAGTAGATGTTGGTTATTGTGACACTGAGGTTAGATGTATGAGCTAATGTTCTAGGAGGGTTGGGTTCCTGTAACTCAGGGGTAAGTTGTATTGACTAATGGTAAAGGAGATGTTGGTTCCAGTGACACTGGGGTAAGATGTATGTAATAATTTCCAGGAGATGTTGGATCCTGTGAATGGGGTAAGATGTACGGAATAGTGTTCTAGAACGTGTTGGTTCCTGTGACACTGGCGAAAGATGTATGGACTAATATTCCAGGAGATATTGGTTCCTGTGATCTTGGGGTAAGCTGCATGGACTAATGTTCCAGGAGATGTTGGTACCTGAGACACTGGGGTAAGATGTAGGGACTAATGTTCTAGAAGGTGTAGGTTCCTGTGACTCTGGAGTATGATGTATGGACTAATGTTCCAGGAGATGTTGGTTCCTGTGACAGTGGGGTAAGATGTATGGACTAATGCTCTAGGGAGCGTTAGTTCCTGTGACTCTGGGATAAGATGGACTATTGTTCTTGTAGGTGTTAGTTCCAGTGTCTTTGGGGTAAGATATATGGACTAATGTTCCAGGAGGAGTTGGTTCCTGAGACACTGGGGTAAGGTGCATAGACTAACGTTGCAGGACATATTGGTTCCTGTGACTGTGTGGTAAGATGTACGTACTAATTTCCAGGAGATGTTGGATCCTGTGAATGGGGTAAGATGTATGGAATAGTGTTCTAGGACATGTTAGTTCTTGTGACACCAGCGAAAGATGTATGGACTAGTGTTCCAGGAGATATTGGTTCCTGTGATCTTGGGGTAAGATGCATGGACTAATGTTCCAGGAGATGTTGGTTATTGTGACTCTGGGGTAAATCTATGGACTAATGTTGTAGGACGTGTTAGTTCCTGTGACTCTGAGGTGAGATGTATGGATTTAAGTTCTAGGAGATGTTGGTTCCTGTGACACTTGGGTAAAATGTATGGACTAATGTTCCTGGAGATGTTGGTTCCTGTGACACTGGAGTAAGGTGTATGGACAAATGCTCCAGGGGATCCTGGTTCCTGAGACACTGGGGTAAGATGTATGGACGGATGCTCCAGGAGATGTTGGTTTCTGTGACGCTGAGGTAAGATGAATGCACTAATGTTCGAGGAAATGTTGGTTCCCGTTACTCTGGGGTAAGATGAATGCACTAATTTTCCAGGAGATGTTGGTTCCCGTGACTCTGGGGTAAGTTGTATGGACTAATGCTCCAGGAGACGTTGGTTCACGTGACTTCGGGATAAAATGTATGGACTAATGTTCCAGGAGATGTTGGTTCCTGAGACACAGGCCGGTCGTGCCTCACAAACCTTATTGAATCCTTTGAGAAGGTGACTAAGGAGGGTAAAGCGGTAGATGTGGTGTATATGGATTTTAGTAAGGCATTTGATAAGGTTCCCCATGGTAGGCTACTGCAAAAAATATGGAGGTATGGATTAGGAATTGGCTGGCTGGAAGAAGACAGAGGGTAGTAGTTGATGGTAAAGGTTCATCTTGGAGTGCAGTTACCAGTGGTGTTCCACAAGGATCTGTTTTGGGACCACTGCTGTTTGTCATTTTTATAAATGACCTGGAGGAGGGGCTAGAAGGTTGGGTGAGCAAGTTTGCGGATGATACGAAAGTCGGTGGAGTTGTTGACAGTGAGGAAGGATGTGGCAGGTTACAGCAGGATATAGATAAGCTGCAGAGCTGGGCAGAAAGGTGGCAAATGGAGTTCAATGTCGCTAAGTGTGAAGTGATTCACTTTGGTATGAGTAACAAGAAGATGGAGTACTGAGCTAATGGTCGGATACTTGGTAGTGTGGATGAGCAGAGGGATCTTGGTGTCCATGTACACAGATCTCTGAAAGTTGCCACCCAGGTAAATAGTGCTGTGAAGAAGGCATATGGTGTACTGGCTTTTATTGGTAAGGGAATTGAGTTCCAGAGTCCTGAGGTCATGTTGCAGTTGTATAAGACTCTGGTGCGGCCACATCTGGAGTATTGTGTGCAGTTTTGGTCGCCATACTATAGGAAGAATGTGGAGGCACTGGAACGGGTGCAGAGGAGGTCTACCAGGATGTTGCCTGGTATGGTAGGAAGATTGTTTGAGGAAAGGCTGAGGCACTTGGGGCTGTTTTCATTGGAGAAAAGAAGGTTTAGGGGTGACTTGATAGAGGTGTACAAGATGATTAGGGGTTTAGATAGGGTTGACCATGAGAACCTTTTTCCACGTATGGAGTCAGATATTACGAGGGGACATAGCTTTAAATTAAGGGGTGGTAGGTATAGGACAGATGTTAGGGGCAGATTCTTTACTCAGCGAGTTGTGAGTTCATGGAATGCCCTGCCAGTAGCAGTGGTGGACTCTCCCTCTTTATGGGCATTTAAACGGGCATTGGATAGGCATATGGAGAGAAGTGGGCTATTGTAGGTTAGGTGGGCTTCGGTTGCGCAACATCGAGGGCCGAAGGGCCTGTACTGCGCTGTATTTTTCTATGTTCTATGTTCTAAGATGCATGGACTAATGTTTTAGGAGGTGTTGGTTATTGTGACTCTGTGGTATGCTGCATTGTCGAATGTTACAGTAGATGTTGATTAATGTGACACTGAGGTTAGATGTATGGACTAATATTCTAGGAGGGTTTGCTTCCTGTGTCTCAGGGGTAAGATGTATTGACTAATGGTCAAGGAGATATTGGTTCCTGTGAATATGGAGTAAGATGTATGGACTAACGTTCCAGGAGATGTTGATTCCTGTGACTCTGTGGTAAGCTGCATGGCCGGATACTTCAGGAGATGTTGGTTATTGTGACACAGAGGTTAGACGTATGGATTAATGTTCTCGGAGGGTTTGGTTCCTGTGACTCTGGGGTAAGATGTATGGACTAATGTTCCAGGAGATGTTGGTTATTGTGACTCTGTGGTATGCTGCATTGCCGGATTTACAGTAGATGTTGATTAATGTGACACTGAGGTTAGATGTATGGACTAATATTCTAGGAGGGTTTGCTTCCTGTGTCTCAGGGGTAAGATGTATTGACTAATGGTCAAGGAGATATTGGCTTCTGTGACTCTGGGTTAAGATGTATGGACTAATATTCCAGGAGGTGTTGGTTCCTGTGACACTGGGATAAGACGTATGGGCTAATGTTCCAGGAGATGTTGGTTCCCATGACAGTGAGATAAGATGTATGGACTAATGTTCTTGAAGGTGTTGGGTCCAGTGTCTCTGGGGTAAGATGTATGGACTAATGTTCCAGGAGGAGTTGGTTCCTGTGACACTGGGGTAAGGTGTATGGAATAACGTTCCAGGAGATGTTGATTCCTGTGACTCTGTGGTAAGCTGCATGGCCGGATACTTCAGGAGATGTTGGTTATTGTGACACAGAGGTTAGACGTATGGATTAATGTTCTCGGAGGGTTTGGTTCCTGTGACTGTGGGGTAAGATGTATTGACTAATGGTCAAGGAGGTGTTGGTTCCTGTGACACTGGGATAAGAACGTATAGGCTAATGTTCCAGGAGGTGTTGGTTCCTGTGATACTAGTTAAGATGTATGGACTAATGTTCCAGGGGATGTTGGTTCCTGTGACTCTGGGGTAAGATGTCTGGAGTAATGTTCTAGAAGCTGTCTATTCATGTGACTCTGGAGTAAGATGTATGGACTAATGTTCGAGAAGGTGTCGGTTTCTGTGATGCTGGAGTAAGATGTATGGACTGATGCTCCAGGAGATGTTGATTCCTGTGACTGTGGGGTAAGATGTAAGGACTAAAGTTCAAGGTGATGTTGGTTCCTATGACTGTGGGGTAAGATGTATGGACTAATCTTCCAGGAGATGTTGGTTCATGTGACACTGGGGTAAGATGTATGGACTAATGTTCAAGGAGATGTTGGTTCCTGTAACTCAGAGGTAAGAAGTATGGAAAAATGTACTAGAAGGTGTTCATTCCTGTGATACTGGGGTAAGATGTATGGACTAATGTTCTGGAAGGTGATGGTTCCTGCGTCTCTGGGGTAAGATATATGGACTCGTGTTTTAGAAGGTGATGGTTCCTGTTTCACTGGGGTAAGATGTATGGACTAATGTTCGAGGAATTGTTGGTTCCTGTGACTTTGGGGTAAGATGTATGGACTAATGCTTCAGGAGATATTGGTTCCAGTGACTCTGGGGTAAGATGTATGGAATAATATTCTAGAATGTGTTGGTTCATGTGACACTGGCGAAAGATGTATGGACTAGTGTTCCAGGAGATATAGGTTCCTGTGATCTTGGGGTAAGATGCATGGACTAATGTTCCAGGAGATGTTGGTTCCTTAGGCGCTGGGGCAAGATGTATGGAGTAATGTTCCAGGAGATGTTGGTTCCAGTGACACTGGGGTAAGATGTATGTACTAATTTCCAGGAGATGTTGGATCCTGTGAATGGGAGTAAGATGTATGGAATAGTGTTCTAGAATTTGTTGGTTCCTGTGACACTGGCGAAAGATGCATCCAGTAGTGTTCCAGGAGATATTGGTTCCTGTGATCTTGGGGTAAGCTGCATGGACTAATGTTCCAGGAGATGTTGGTACCTGAGACACTGGGGTAAGATGTAGGGACTAATGTTCTAGAAGGTGTAGGTTCCTGTGACTCTGAGTATGATGTATGGACTAATGTTCCAGGAGATGTTGGTTCCTGTGACAGTGGGGTGAGATGTATGGACTAATGCTCTAGGGAGTGTTGGTTCCTGTGACTCTGGGATAAGATGGACTATTGTTCTTGTAGGTGTTAGTTCCAGTGTCTCTGGGGTAAGATATATGGACTAATGTTCCAGGAGGAGTTGGTTCCTGAGACACTGAAGTAAGATGTATGGACTAATGCTTCAGGAGATATTGGTTTCAGTGACTCTGGGGTAAGATGTATGGACTAGTGTTCCAGGAGATATAGGTTCCTGTGATCTTGGGGCAAGATGTATGGACTAATGCTCCAGATGGTGTTGGTTCCTGTGACACTGGGGGAAGATGTATGGAGTAATGTTCCAGGAGACGTTGGTTCGTGTGACACTGGGGTAAGTTGTATGGACTAATGTTCCAGGAGATGTTGTTTCGGAGACACTGGGGTAAGGTGTATGGACTAACATTCCAGGAGTTGCTGGTTCCTGTAACTCTGAGATAAGATGTATGGATTATTGCTCCAGGAGATGTTGGTTCCTGTGACACTGGGGTGAGATGTATGGACTAATGTTCCAGAAGATGTTGAATCCTGTGACTCTGTGGTAAGCTGCATGGCTGAATGTTACAGTAGATGTTGGTTATTGTGACACTGAGGTTAGATGTATGGGCTAATGTTCTAGGAGGGTTGGGTTCCTGTAACTCAGGGGTAAGTTATATTGACTAATGGTCAAGGAGATGTTGGTTCCAGTGACACTGGAATAAGATGTAAGGACTAATGTAATAGAAGTCGTTGGTTCCTGTGAGACTGGGGTAAGAGGTATGGACTAATGTTCCAGAAGATGTTGGTTTGTGTGGCACTGGGGTAAGAGGTATTGATTAATGTTCCAGGGGATGTTGGTTCCTGTGAATCTGGGGTAAGATGTATAGACTAATGTTCCAGGAGGTGTTGGTTCCTGAGACCTTGGAGTAAGATGTATGGACTCATTTTCCTGGAGATGTTGTTTATTGTGACACTGTGATAAGGTGTATGGACTAATGTCCCTGGAGATGTTTGTTATTGTGACACTGGAGTGAGATGTATGGACTAATATTCCAGGAGATGTTGGTTCCTGTGACCTTGGGGTAAGATATATGCACTAATGTTCCAGGAGGTGTTGTTTTGTGAGACACTGGGGTAAGATGTATGGACTAATGCTCCAGGAAATGTTGGATCCTGTGAGTCTGGGGTTAGATGTATGGACTAATGTTGTCAGATGTGTTGGTTCCTGTAACTCTAAAGTAAGATGCATGGAAAAATGTACTAGAAAGTGTCGGTTTCTGAGACTCTGGGGTAAGATGTATGGACTAATGTTCCAGGGGATCCTGGTTCCTAAGACACTAGGGTAAGATGTAGGGACTAATGTTGTCAGATGTGTTGGTTCCTGTAACTCTGAGGTAAGATGTATGGAAAAATGTACTAGAAGGTGTTTGTTCCTGTGACTCTGGGGTAAGATGTATGGTCTAATGTTCCAGGAATGTTGGTTCCTCAGACACTGTGGTAAGATGTATGGACTAATGTTGCAGGAGACGTTGGTTATTGTGACACTGGGGTGAGATGTATGGACTAATGTTCCAGGAGATGTTGGTTCCTGTGACTCTGGGTTAAGATGTATGGACTAGTGTTCTCGGAGATGTTGGTTTTTGTGACTCTGGGGTAAGATGCATTGACTAATTTTGTAGGAGATGTTGGTTCCTGTGAGTTTGGGGTAAGATGTATGGACTAGTGTTCTCGGAGATGTTGGTTTTTGTGACTCTGGGGTAAGATGCATTGACTAATTTTGTAGGAGATGTTGATTCCTGTGAGTTTGGGGTAAGATGTATGGACTAGTGTTCTCGGAGATGTTGGTTTTTGTGACTCTGGGGTAAGATGCATTGACTAATTTTGTAGGAGATGTTGATTCCTGTGAGTTTGGGGTAAGATGTATGGACTAGTGTTCTCGGAGATGTTGGTTTTTGTGACTCTGGGGTAAGATGCATTGACTAATTTTGTAGGAGATGTTGATTCCTGTGAGTTTGGGGTAAGATGTATGGACTAGTGTTCTCGGAGATGTTGGTTTTTGTGACTCTGGGGTAAGATGCATTGACTAATTTTGTAGGAGATGTTGATTCCTGTGAGTTTGGGGTAAGATGTATGGACTAGTGTTCTCGGAGATGTTGGTTTTTGTGACTCTGGGGTAAGATGCATTGACTAATTTTGTAGGAGATGTTGATTCCTGTGAGTTGGGGTAAGATGTATGGACTAGTGTTCTCGGAGATGTTGGTTTTTGTGACTCTGGGGTAAGATGCATTGACTAATTTTGTAGGAGATGTTGATTCCTGTGAGTTGGGGTAAGATGTATGGACTAGTGTTCTCGGAGATGTTGGTTTTTGTGACTCTGGGGTAAGATGCATTGACTAATTTTGTAGGAGATGTTGATTCCTGTGAGTTTGGGGTAAGATGTATGGTCTAGTGTTCTCGGAGATGTTGGTTTTTGTGACTCTGGGGTAAGATGCATTGACTAATTTTGTAGGAGATGTTGGTTCCTGTGAGTTTGGGGTAAGATGTATGGTCTAGTGTTCTCGGAGATGTTGGTTTTTGTGACTCTGGGGTAAGATGCATTGACTAATTTTGTAGGAGATGTTGATTCCTGTGAGTTTGGGGTAAGATGTATGGACTAGTGTTCTCGGAGATGTTGGTTTTTGTGACTCTGGGGTAAGATGCATTGACTAATTTTGTAGGAGATGTTGATTCCTGTGAGTTTGGGATAAGATGTATGGACTAGTGTTCTCGGAGATGTTGGTTTTTGTGACTCTGGGGTAAGATGCATTGACTAATTTTGTAGGAGATGTTGATTCCTGTGAGTTTGGGGTAAGATGTATGGACTAGTGTTCTCGGAGATGTTGGTTTTTGTGACTCTGGGGTAAGATGCATTGACTAATTTTGTAGGAGATGTTGATTCCTGTGAGTTTGGGGTAAGATGTATGGACTAGTGTTCTCGGAGATGTTGGTTTTTGTGACTCTGGGGTAAGATGCATTGACTAATTTTGTAGGAGATGTTGATTCCTGTGAGTTTGGGGTAAGATGTATGGACTAATAGCCATCCTCTGCATCCAGGTTGGAATAATTCTGAGAAGTTGGAATTGAGCTCTTCCATGATAAGACTCATATGTGGACATTTTTTAGCGCAGGATTTTCACATATGTTCATATATTTGTAAGTCTTGATTCTACACATAATGTGCTATCTTTCTGCAACACACAGGTATGTGAATTTCCCTGGTCATTCAGACCCTCACTTTTCGAAGTGATATTGTTCTGTCTCATTGAATCCAGTTCCAGTGAGAGATTTTCGTCAATGTGAATGATGCACTTATGAGGAAGTCTGAGGCATTGTCTTACAGATGTAACGTCACCAGTCATGTTGCTGAAAGTGTCAAATGACTCTGGATAAAGGTCATCCATGTCATGGATCGTTGTTGCAGCCTGGAACCTTTGTTGTTTAAATTGTTGGTTTTGTTACTTCATGAACCACGATAAGATGTAGATCTGAGCGTGTGAGTGGACCGGTAGTAGAAGGACTTCTGGTGTTGTCTATGTAAATGGTTCAGGTATCCATGCTGAGGGGCTGTGTTAACATTAACAAGGGAATAACACAAGGGATGTCAGATTCATTGTTGCCAGTTAGCTTCTGCTACATGGACTGAGGCATTTTGTATCTGCTTCCTGAGTGCACAGTAGTTGAAAATGAGGTAGGCTATACTGGGAATAGCCTATGGCAAACAGGACCGATGGGCATGGGGTTAGCTAATGATCATCAAACATTCACACTTCGTGTTGACTCCTTACTCAGTATTTATCTCCCTCTCGGCTTGTCTTCAGCGATTCCTTAATTTGCCTCTTTCTTTGATCCTCAGCACGATCTCCATGTATTTTGTTCATTCCTCTCCCCTTCACCCCACCCCACCCTATCATCAGCACTAGGACAACCCATTGCCAGCTGCTTTCAGTTCTGACAAAGTCTCATAGAACTTACTCTCTCTCCACCGACGATCCCAGACCCACTGCAATTCCCCAGTATTTTCTGTTTTGGTCAGATTTCCAGCGTTGGCAGTTCTTTGTTTTATCTAAGTCCGAGAAGAACGTGGGTTTCCCAGATTTCCGGGAGATGGAGTTTGTCCTGCAAATGTAGAGTGACAGAGACCAAAACCAGCTGGAGGGTGCTGTGGTAAATCTCACTCTGCCTCATAAACAGGTGAAACCTGTATCAACCCGAATCAAAACCCTCTGATTTGCCAACGTGATTCCCAGATCCAAACAGGGAGACATGGAGTCTTCCTTCACCGCTTTCAAAGATGTAGGAGCACCACCACATTGATCCCATGTTGTGTGGGCATGGGTAATCCCACAACAATTAGGCTGTGATCTGCATTCATCTGAACCATTTCAGATTAATGGATGGGCCTAAGTGAGTGAAATTACAGTCATGGATTTTCTGGGTTGTCAGCACACACTTCATTAGAAAGTAAGCTGACCATGTCTTATTTTGCAGCAAGTTCTGTATGCCTCTCACCATTGCACTCCATGGCCCCAGTTAGTTCCTGATCAAGCAGTGTCTTCACTCTAAATTCTTATTCTTGCTTACAAATTGAGCCATATTCTAGTCTTTCCCAATCTCTGTAATTTCCTTCAATCCTCTGAGGTAACTCTGCCCTCCTGTGCATGTACAAACTTTCAGAGAGCTGCTGTTTCATCAAGTAGCAACCACTAGCTACCTGAAGAAGGAACAGCACTCTGAAAGCCAGTGCTTCCAAATAGACCCGTTGGACCTGATGTTGTGTGATTTTTGACTTTGTTCACCACAGTCCAACACCGGCGTCTCCACATCATAACCTCCTGTGCATTCCCAGTTTTCATTTCTTAGCCTCCAATTGCCTAAGCCCCAAGCTTCCAGCTTTTTGCTTTTCCCTGGGAATTCAGGGGCAAACTCTCTGGTGGTCATACCTGGCACATAGGAAGATGGTTGTGGTGGTTGGAAGTAAGTCATCTCAGCTCCAGGACATGTCTGCAGGAGTCCCTCAGGCTAGTGATTTAGGCCAAACCATCTTCAGCTGCTTCATCAATGACTTTCCCTCCATCATAAGGTCAGAAGTGGAGATGTTCACTGATGATTGCACAGTGTTCAGCATCATTCGCGACTCCTCAGATATTGAAGCAAATGAAACAAGGTTTAGACAATATCCACACTTGGGCTTACAAGTAGCAAGTAACATTCATGCCACACAAATGCCAGTCTATGACCATCAACAGTAAGAGACAATCTAACCTCTGCACCTTGACATTCAAAGGTGTTACCATCACTGAATTCCCCCACTGTCAGCATTCCGGGGGGTTATCATAGACCAAAAACTCAACTGGGCTCATCTCATAAACTGTGTAATACTGTGGAACTAGAAATACTGCGGCAAGTAACTCACCCTTGAATCCCCAAAACCTGTCTACCATCTACAAGGCACAAGTCAGGAGTGTGAGAGAATACTCTCCACTTGCCCTGGAAGGGTGCAGCTTCAACAACACTCAAGAAGCTTGACAACATCCAGGACAAATCAGCCCACTTGATTTGCACCACATCCACAAACGTCCACCAGTGACGCTCAGGAGCAGCAGTGTGTACGAACTACAAGATCCACTGCAGAAATTCACAAAGATCCTCAGACAGCACCTTCCAAACCCACAACCACTTCTATCTAGAAGGACAAGGATAGCAGATCCATGGGAACACCACTCCCTGCAAATTACCCTCCAAGTCACTCGCCATCCTGACTTGGAAATATATCGCCTTTCCTTCAGAGTCGCTGGGTCAGAATCCCGGAATTCCCTCCCTAGTGGCATTGTGGGTCAACCCACAGCAGGTGGACTGCAGCCGTTCAAGACGGCAGCTCACCCCCACCTTCTCAATGGACAGGCAATAAATGCTGACCCAGCCAGCAATGTCCACATCCCCCAAATGAATAAGTCAAAAAAAACTTTGCTTTTTTAAAGACACTTCTTAAGATCTCTCACTTTAACCAAGCTTTTGGTAATCTCATCTAACATCTCTTTATGTGGCTCTGTGCCATACTTTGTTTTGTACTGTTCCTGAAAAGTGCCTTGGGATGTCCTGTTACATCAAAGGCAAATCTATGAATGTACATTGCTGTGGTTGTGGGAGCCTTTGAGTGTATTAGTGGCTGCTGTCCTTCCAACAGATATGAAACAACTCCCAGCAACCATTAATGTTTAGGTGTAACCCTTCTGTCATAATGGTCAGCTACAACTTGGTGGATGTCGATAAAATTTGAAATCATCCAAATGGTGAACTCAATGTCACATTTCAGAAGCTTTGATCACTTTTCACAGAAGTAATTTTTCATGAACTTAGATTAGAAATATTATATATAATCTTAATGGATAAAAATGACCTTTTCCTTCCATTATCAGGATGTGGAAATGCCAGTGTTGGACTGGGGTGGACAAAGTCAGAAGTCACACAACACCAGGCTATAGTCCAACAGGTTTATTTGAAATCACAAGCTTTCGGAGTGCTGCTGTTTTCTCAGGTGAAGGAACAACATTCTGAAAGCTTGTGATTCCACAGACAGCTTCACACTTTATTCTTCACATTAGTATTTGGAGACTTCAGGCCACTAATATTGGCTAGTCAATTCTTTTGTAGGAATGGTGATACCTAATAAAACAGAGGTATGAACCACCAAGGGAGGTCAGACCACTTACACTTTCTGAGCCCAAGTCAAAGAGATGGAGGAACTGAGGGTGATAAAACAAAAAAACTGCAGGTGTTAGAAATCTGAAACAAAATCAGAAATTGCTGGAGAAACTCAGTAGGTCTGGCAGCTTCTGTGGACAGAGAAAGCAGAGTTTACGTTTTGAGTCCAATTCTGAAGAAGGGTCACTGGACCCAAAGCATTAAACCTGCTTATCTCCACAGATGCTGCCAGACTTGCTGAGTTTCTCCAGCAATTTCCGTTTGCGATGCGAAGGTTGACGTTTTTAAGAACCTAAAAGCCATCTCATTGCCTGAATACAACCAGCGATGTCATGTAAATTCAAAAGATCCATAGTGTTGAATCGCCTTCTTTGTTAGTGAACTGAGTAGTAAGGAGATGTTCAGTAATTATCTTACTAAGCATGTGAGTCAGTTGAGCAACAGATGCAATACATTAAATCAATTGCGTCTTCTGATTCATCATCAATGCTTCATTGTGTCCATTGATTCATGACATGTCATGAGAATAAATTAAACCTATTGTGACAAAAAAAGCAACCCAAATTTATTGTGTTGAAATTGTTTTTGTGGGACAGAATTCTTAAGAACTTTGAGAATATTTCTACAATTTAAAATCCCTTCAAAAATTGCAACTATTTACTTAGGGATACTACACATGGGAAACGGATACTCAACCCATGTTTAGTGAAGACTGATTTACTCACCAAGGGCTGAGACAAATTGTAGCAGTCAACAGATTGTTTATCTCTATGCTAGTTCACCGGGTGATGTAAGATCATTGATTGTAAGACAATACACTCACAAGTAAGATTAGTTAATCTGGGATACCTCAAATAAAACTACATTTTCACAATTGGAACATCTATGTCTTTTAAATTAGAATTTGTCAGCCAAATTCTCCTGCCTTCAAACAAAGTTCTTATTAGACTTGGCCAACTTATGTCAGGTTTCTCACAAGCATTTTTTTTTATCAAAATGCCCTTCTAGCATAACCCAATCAGGCATCTCTCCATGCATATTTACAGTCTTGAGCTGCAATATGCATAAAACATTGACACTGACTCAACATTCAATCATCTTATCATTTCCCCGCTTTCTGAAGCAAGCAAGCTGCTTTTACCCTCCAATTTCTAGGCTTCCAGACATTCTCCAATTAACTTTTAATAAATTTGGTGACAAGTCATACCATATATAGATTATTTTATGCTTCAGGAAACGGAGGTGGAATTTGCTCTAACGGCATGTCTGATTAGACAGAATTAAATCTACTTTTGGTTTTTTTATTCTCTTGCAGTCAGCACTCCTAATACATATCATTTAATGCCTCACTGAATTTGTGACAAAAGTTATAAAATAAAGGTAGCTTGTAATTTTAAAGAGAATATCCTACAAGAAGATAATTTCAATGTGCGGTGATTCCTTTTAAAAGCATTTTAGCAGATTAAATCCTCTATTGTTACCATTTCATGATTATACGTGCTCTGTGAATGCAGCAGCCTCAGAGTTTCATGTTGAAGGGATACAGTGTGCACACCATGTCTGCTAGACATGTTGTTAATGAGCAGCTGGGATCAATGTACCTGCTGTTTGTAGATAATGATCGAACGCTGGTATGGGGTGTATCAACCCAGATGGTCCCAGGCTTAGCATTGGTCCCTGCCAATCACAGCTGTACTATAATTGGCAGAAACATCCCGAGACTATAAACTGCGTTCTGGTCACCCCTCTGTTTAACCGTTTGTGAGGCTAAAACTGAATTTGCCTTTGATTTGATTTGATTTATTGTGATCACATGTACGGTGAAAAGCTTTGTTTTGTGAGCAGGACAAGTCATAGCAAACAAGGACATACAGATCATGGTGTATTTAGACAGAGTGAGACATAAGGTTCCACTGCACAGGAGATACACAGAGCAAGATCAACACTAACAAGATTAGCAATTATTTGAGACTGGAGAGGCCCATTCATCATCTGGGGAGAAGCTGTTCCTGAACCTGCTGGTGCGTGTGTTCAGGCTTCTGTATCTTCTGCCTGACGGAAGTGGTTGTAGGAGAGAATTACCGGGGTGGGAGGGGTCTACAATGGCAGCCTTTCTATGGCAACAAGAGGTGTAAATGGAGCCCATGGATGAGAGGTTGGCTTCCGTGATGGTCTGGGCTGTGCACACCACCTTCTGTAATTTATTACAGACCTGGGCAGAGCAGTCACTGTTCCAGGCCAGTATGCACCCGGACAATATGCTCTCAATGGTGCATCTGTAAAAATTGGTGAGGGTCCTCATTGACAGGCTGAACTGCCATGGTCCCCTGTCTAAATCAGACAGGGTTGCAGGATTTATTTAAAGAACAGAACTACACAGAAGGTGGGCATCATGGTGGCACAGTGGTTAGCACTGCTGCCTCACAGCGCCAGAGACCCGGGTTCAATTCCTGCCTCAGGCAACTCTCTGTGTGGAGTTTGTGCATTGCCTGCGTGGGTTTCCTCCGGGTGCTCTGGTTTCCTCCCACAATCCAAAAATGTGCAGGTTAGGTGAATTGGCCATGCTAAATTGCGCCTAGTGTTAGGTGTAGGGGAAATGGGTCAGTGTGGACTTGTTGGGCTGAAGGGCCTGTTTCCACACTGTAAGTAATCTAATCTACACCACCATTCATAGACGCCATTTGACATGAAGTTTCGCAACAGTTCAAGTAGGGCAGGAGAAAGGGGATCATTCTTTAACTTACTGTTATTCAAACTATAAATTCTATTAATTGAAATTTATTTGAAACATTTATGCTTGACAGAGAATATTTAATTAAATCAAGAAATTAATTAGTTGTTGCTGGCTGAATTTGATGCAATGTTTTTCAATAATTGTTAAACAAGTAGATTTGCAAAGTTAGAGAATTTTTATTCGGATTTCACTGAACTAATAACGTGCAGCCTGTCCTTTAATTACTTTTGCCTTTCTCCTGTGGTCTTTGTCGTTGTTATTTTGAAATTTGCCATTCTTCTGTTTGTCTTGATCATTACAAGATGAAAAGCTTCAATAACATTCCTTCATTTTTGACAAATTTATTTTCTAAGAAAAATCTTTCGTTTCGAACTAAATGCAGTCAGATTTACTTTAATTGCTTTCTTTTTGCTAAATCATGAAATTTTAAGTAAGCCCTACAGAGGTTCTTGAAACCCTGCACTAGAATTGCCTCTCTGCTCTGTTGTGTGCTGTCTGCATTCTATTGAATGGGTGCAGGTTAATTGTGAATTGTGACCCCTGTGGCAATTTGGGGTTCAACAAATTTGACCCCTTGTATCCTGTCATTCCTGCATGTGTCTGAAAACAGGTCCATGGCTCATCATCTGCTGCTGTTTCACCCCAAGTCCCATTTTCTTTGGGGCTTTGTCATTCATGATTTGCTATTGCCTTACATTCTCAGAGGTAGATTAGATTAGATTACTTACAGTGTGGAAACAGGCCCTTCGGCCCAACAAGTCCACACCAACCCGCCGAAGCGCAACGCATCCATACCCCTACATTTGCCCCTTACCTAACACTACGGGCAATTTAGCATGGCCAATTCACCTGACCCGCACATCTTTGGACTGTGGGAGGAAACCGGAGCACCCGGAGGAAACCCACGCAGACACAGGGAGAACGTGCAAACTCCACACAGTCAGTCGCCTGAGTCGGGAATTGAACCCGGGTCTCAGGCGCTGTGAGGCAGCAGTGCTAGCCATTGTGCCACCATGCCACCCACAAAGGTAGGGTGCCAAGTCCTCAGTCAGAATGGGAATCAAATGCACGCGTTATTAACATTTTTCTGAACCACGTACTAGCCATTTAATTACTAAAGCTGACCAGTCCCTTTATGACTTACCAACTAATACACTGCAAGTGTTGTGTATTTGTTAAATGCTCCAGTCACCAGTGCATGTGGATAAGAAATAGCAGGTGCCAAGGTCAGCTCCTTGGAGACACTGTATGTAATGGTGCAACAGCAAAAGAGAAATAGCTGTTAACAATATCAGGTAATGACTGGGCCAGGAAGGAAAGCTAGGTGGCTGTCAGTTTATTGGCAATTCACTCAACGTGTTTCCTACTCTGTACCTTGATCCTTATGTAGGTCTGAATCACTTTGCTGAGGAAACACAGCAAACATGATCATCCTGGAGAGCCTGGCTGGGGGTGTAATTTCTGATCTCTCCTGGCACTCTTATATATCTTTAGTTTGCTCACTAACACGTTCAATTGTCCAGGTAGCTGCTCGCTAATGCAGAATTTGAGCATTGCTAAGATGATCTGCAATTGGTCAGCATTTGCTGATAAGCCTGAGTGCATGTAAAATTAGGCTGAAGATCTATTTTGAATAGTTATTTGGGTTCACATCTATGTGTGCTGTATGTTATATACATTAAGACACATGGCCTTTTCCTCCCTGACTGGAATAACATGTACACACACTCTGTCTGCATCAAGTCAGCGCGATAGATGGCAGCATTGCTGATTCTTTTTCTGGGCGAATCTATTGAATGAACAGAATCAACTTGCTTGGTTTAAAATATAAACACAGCCTGGTGGTTAACTGTCAACCATCATTAACTGGAACATTCGCCATGGCAAGACCTCGACCAATCGGATTCCACTTACCAACAAATCAGCACTCTCCTCTCATAAGGAGTAAATGCTGGTTTGCCATTGAAATTCCTGACCTGCAGACCGCAACCAGACAACACCTCCTCCACCATTATCCTCAACATTGGTGCCCCTCAAGATTTGGAGATGCCGGTGTTGACTGGGGTGTACAAAGTTAAAAATCACACAGCACCCGGTTATAGTCCATCAGGTTTAATTGGGAGCACTAGCTTTCGGAGCGATGAAGGAGCAGTGCTCTGAAAGCTAGTGCTCCCAATTAAATCCGTTGGGCTATAACCTGGCGTTGTGTGATTTTTTAACTTGGTGCCCCCCGAGGCTGCATACTCAGCCCCCTACTATAACACACAACTGAGTAACCAAACTCCACCCTAACTCCATTTACAAGTTTGCCGATGAAATGACCATTGTAGGTCAGATCTCAAACAATGACAAGACAGGATACAGGAAAGAGAATGAGTGCTTAGTGGGTTGGTATAAAGACAACAATCTCTCTATCAGTGTCAGCAAAGTGAAGGAGCTGGTCATTGACTTCAGGAGGTGGAGTGGAGGACACGCCCCTCTCTGCATCAATGGGACTGAGGTGGAGATGGTCGACAGGTCCAAGTTCCTGGGAGGGATGATCATCAATAATCTGTCCTGGCCCACCCACACTGGTGCAATGGTCAAGAAATCACAGCAACATCTCTTCGTCCTCATGATTTGGAGGTGCTGGTGTTGGACTGGGGTGTACAAAGTTAAAAATCACACAACACCAGGTTATAGTCCAACAGGTTTATTTGGAAGCACACTAGCTTTCAGAGCACCGCTCCTTCATTCGGTGGTTGTGGCATAAAGTTCGTAAGACACAGAATTTATAGCAAAAGTTTACAGTGTGATGTAACTGAAATTATATATTGAAAAAGACCTAGATTGTTTAAGTCTGGTTTCAGTTCTTTCATATGTAAATCCTAGAACTTTCCTTTAACAAGTTACATTCTCAAGTGAACTTTAACAATAGATGCCATGTCTGCTCAGATAATACATTGAAGGTGTGAGGTGCCCTGTGTGAGGCTGTCTGTGCCCCAATGTTCACACTAATTCTAATCTTAAAGAAGGATTTACAGAATTTTACATGGATTCATGCAGTTTTTGTGGAAAATAAAATTTAATTCTACAAGTACAAAGTCACCCCACAAACTTATGTCTGTACGTGTGTGTGTTGGGGGGGGGGGGGGCGGTGTGGAAGTATGAGTGTCTGTGAGACAGTGTATATATGTGTATGTGTGTGAGTGTAAGTGTAAAAGAGTATAACTCTGTGAGAGGGTGCGTGTGTGCGTGGGAGTATGGGAGTGTACGAGAGAGAGCTTGTGTATGAGATAGGGTCGGCATAAGTGTATGGGTCTGTAGGAAGTGTGTGTGGGTGTGTGCGTGTGAATTGCAGTGGGGTCACCTGTAATGTGACATGAATCCAAGATTAGATTACTTACAGTGTGGAAACAGGCCCCTCAGCCCAACAAGTCCACACCGACCGGCAGAAGCGCAACCCACCCATACCCCTACATACACCCCTTACCGAACACTACGGGCAATTTAGCATGGCCAATTCACCTGAATCGCACATCTTTGGAATGTGGGAGGAAACCGGAGCACCCGGAGGAAACCCACGCAGACACGGGGAGAATGTGCAAACTCCACACAGTCAGTTGTCTGAGTCGGGAATTGAACCCGGGTCTCTGGTGCTGTGAGGCAGCAGTGCTAACCACTGTGCCACCGTGCCGCCCAGTTGAGGCTGTTCCCATGGATACTGAACTTGGCTATCAGCCTCTGCTCAGCCACTTTTACGCTGTTGCCTGTCCCGAAATCCACCTTGAAGGACAGCCACCCAAAGGTCAGAGGCCGTATGTCTCGGACCACTGAGGTGTTTTCCGACTGGGAGGGAACTCTCTTGTCTGTTGATTGTTGCGCGGTGTCCATTCAACCATTTTCATAGCCTCTGCTCGGTCTCACCAATGTACCATGCCTCAGGGCATCTTTGCCTGCAGTGTATGAGATAGACAACACTGACTGAGTCTCATGAGTACCTGCCACATACATGGTGGGAGGTGTCCCCACATGAAATGGTGGTATCAGTGTTGAGATTCTGACACATCTTGCAGTTCTGCCGTGACAGTGTTGGATGGTGTTGTCCTGAAAGCTAGGCAGTTTGCAGTGAACAATGATCTGTTTGAGGTTTGGTGGTTGTTTAAAGGTAAGAAGTGGGGAAGGTCTTGACACGGTGCACATTCTCATTGATAATGCGTTGCAGGCTGCAAAAAACATGGTGTAGTTTGTTTTGGCTCCTGGGTGACTATGGAAATTTGGCATGTTCACAAGGACCAATTTTTATTGATGCTACATCACGCAAACCAGCCTTCCATCCACTGACTCCATCTACACTTCCTGTTGCCTCAGGAAAGCAGCCAACAACATCAAAGACACTTCTCAATGTGGTTATACTCTCTTCTTCCCTCTTACATCTGTATAAGTTTGAAAACGCATACGAACAGATTCAAGAACAGCTTCTTCCCTGCTGTTATCAGACTTGTGAATGGACATTTCTATGTTAATGTTAATCTCTCTCTGCACCTTCTCTGTCACTGTGACACTGTATTGTGCACTCTGTTCTGCTACCCTGACGCACTTTGTATGGTACAATCTGCCGGTATTGCATGCAAAACAACACTTTTCACTGTATCTTGGTACAGGTGACAACAATACATCAATCAATTCATCAGAGTTTGCTACAATAAAGTTTCTGTCGGTCCCTCATGCACCACTCTCTCCTCCACTGGGTTAACAACCGTCAATTCATTGGAAAATCCTGTTTTGATTTAAGTAAGCTGACTGATTAAAGACAATTCAGCATGTTCTTTATTTTGTTTTATAATGTAACAGTACAGATTGAATTTAGTATGATTTTATTGGATGTTTTGAATATTTACATCCTGTGAAGTAACTCATGATTGGGTTTATGTGTTTTCATTTTGGTCAATGTTTTCTCAGTGATTGTAACAGACTTGAAGTTGGGACATTGATGTCAGTATCAGTAAGTCTGATATTTAGCTTAACAGCTTTTTAAATCATTGTGCAATCACTTTCAATTTATTACAATCTAAATAATTGATGGGAGGCAATGACTTAGTCGTATTATCACTAGACTATTAATCTAGAGACGTGAGTAATGTTCTTGGTGCTTCTGTTTGAGTCCCAGTACAGCAGATGATGGAATTTGAATTCAATAAGAAACTAATGAGGACCACAAATCCCTTGTCGATTGTTGGAAAAACCCATCTGGTTCACCGATGTTCATTAGGGAAGGAAACTGAGGTATTATCTGGGTCTGGCCTCCATGTGACTCCAGACCCACAGCAATGTGGTTGCTCTCTGGGCAGTTAGGGATGGGTGATAAACACTGGCTTGGCCAGTACCACCCTGAATTAAAACAAATAAATTGTAATTTGCTCTGCATCAGTAACAGTTAAAACAATTGCATTCGCTCTTTGGATATTCACAAAATCTGGAATTATTCAAGTTCTTGTTGCTGTTTTTCATGCTCCACGTAATAAGTGGCGATTATGTCTTACTCCAGGTACCTCCTTCCAATCTATACCCTCTCTTCTAATCAAGGTCGTGGGATCCTAGATGATCTGTGCTGTTGTGTGCTGCTTTTGGATTATTTAATTGCTCAAAGTGGTGTCTGTGACTTATTCATTTCCAAAATTCATTATGAAAGGTCAAGCAGAGAATGCTGCTGGTGACTGGCACTTATCCATGTATAACTTAGAGATGTCAGTTGGTGTTTATTGAACAACTTAATTTGCTGCATTAATTCAGCTATTAATCAACACCTGGGGCATTAGATCAATGTCTGAGTTTAAAGAAATTAGAGCAACTTCACATATATATGTTACAATCAAGCTGTAATTTGAATATTTAGTATTTGTTATGTTTTTCGCCAAAGCCCAGGGACATTTAAATGACCATTTCATAGTTCTGAAGAAGGGTCACCAGACCTGAAACATTAACTTTGATTTCTCTCCACAGATGCTGCCAGACCTGCTGAGCTTTTCCAGCAATTTCTGTTTTTGTTTCTGATTTCCTGCATCTGTAATTCTTTTGCTTTTTATCATTTCACAGTTATTGGTTCTGACAAGTTCTTTACTTATTCTGTCTGGAAGAAAATGTAAAATATATCTCTGCTAACAGTAACTCTAGTCTCTGTATAATATATTACACTGGGGGGAATCTTATTTCTTTTTGGCAAAACCTGAGGTAGGTCGAGCTTTTTGTTTGGAGATGCTACTATTGTAAGCCCAGCAAGTTTTCTCAGTGGGAGGAACCTGGTGCACGTTCCATGGTGACAGGGGGAATGGTAAACCTGGCACATGCTCCATGGTGACAGGGGGAATGGGAAACATGGCACACACTCCATGGTGACAGGGGGAATGGGAAACCTGGTGCACGTTCCATGGTGACAGGGGGAATGGGAAACCTGGTGCATGCTCCATGGCGACAGGGGGAATGGGAAACATGGCACACACTCCATGGTGACAGGGGGAAGGGGAAACCTGGTGCATGCTCCATGGTGACAGGGGGAATGGGAAACATGGCGCATGCTCCATGGTGACGGGGGGAAGGGGAAACCTGGCGCATGCTCCATGGTGACAGGGGGAAGGGGAAACCTGGCGCATGCTCCATGGTGACGGGGGGAAGGGGAAACCTGGCGCATGCTCCATGGTGACAGGGGGAATGGGAAACCTGGTGCATGCTCCATGGCGACAGGGGGAATGGGAAACATGGCACACACTCCATGGTGACAGGGGGAAGGGGAAACCTGGCGCATGCTCCATGGTGACAGGGGGGAAATGGGAAACCTGGCGCATGCTCCATGGTGACAGGGGGAAATGGGAAACCTGGCGCATGTTCCATGGTGACGGGGGGGTGGGGGGGTGGGAGGGGGTAGCCTGGTGCATACTCCATGGTGACAGGGGGAAGGGGAAACCTGGCGCATGCTCTGTGGTGACAGGGGGGGAATGGGAAACCTGGCGCATGCTCCATGGTGACAGGGGGATTGGGAAACCTGGTGCATGTTCTATGGTGAAGGGGGGTGGGGGGTGGGGGGGTGGGAGGGGGTAGCCTGGTGCATACTCCATGGTGACAGGGGGAAGGGGAAACCTGGTGCATGTTCCATGGTGAAGGGGGGTGGGGGGGTGGGAGGGGGTAGCCTGGTGCATACTCCATGGTGACAGGGGGAAGGGGAAACCTGGTGCACGCTCCATGGTGACAGGGGGAAGGGGAAACCTGGCGCATACTCCATGGTGACAGGGGGGAATGGGAAACCTGGCTTAACCAATGTTTGTAAATTTCCAACATGCAAGTCACAAAGCAGAGACATACGTCATAGGGAACAATGTGGAGCAAGACTTGGATCCTCTGGTATTCAACCTGACTGACATTTCATTTTCTTGGGAGGCATTTTTTTTTCCTGAGCCCGTTCACATCAGAAAGCAGCTTTGTCAAGATTTTACTCTCCTGGGATCCTGGGAGAATTCTGCCTGACGCCAGGTGAGTGTGGGAACCAATCCTGAAATGAGATTTCCTTGAAGGTTTTTTTTTGGATATGAATAAGCAATTGCCTCCGAAGTAAAGTCCCAGCTCTCTTTGTTATTAAACTCTTTCAGGCCCTGACACTCAGCCATTGTAATGATAAGGTGCAGTGAGTGAATGGTACATCTAGGTGAAAACATCAAATGTTGGAGGTCACAAGGCAGCATCCATGGAGAGAGAGCAAGCTAATGTTTTGAGTCTAGATGCCTTTTCATCAGAGTCTATTAGAACCAGTTTGAGTGGCCCCATACCAGCAATCTGTGCTGGCCTCCACTGTTTGGTAGCTGGGAGCTCTACACTGCTCGATCAAACAACCTTTGATTCAAAATAAAGTGGCAATGGTTATCTAGTTAATGCAAAGGTATAATTGTAGAACTTCAGACTAGATTGTTCATGTTTGAATTCAAATTTTGCTTCCTGTAGTGCAGAAATGTCATCCGAAAGTTGACTGACACAGGCTGAGTTGACATCCTACTGCCTGAGCTTACACCCTAGGGTTAACCAATAACTGTGATTGACAGCAGCTATAGGGAATTTCCTGGATAAGACCATCCTGCCTGAACGGGGTGAATATTAATCAAGAAGTTAGAGGGGTGACTTCCAGTCTGGGAAAATAGAGAATAAATTAGAAAGATTGCATAAATAAATACCATAGGAGAGATATAAAAATAATAGTTATACTCCTGTACAAGTCATGCATGTAAAACGTGTTTTCTAGTTTTGCCCAGAGATGATATCTCTGATTTGCTCGCTAAAAACAGAAAGGTCAGTATGATTCCTTCAAGCTAATTGTATAAGATAAGTTAGAAGCTCTGAATCATGGTGTCAAACTAAAATAATTTTCTTCGAGATGTATTGTTACCTAAGTTATCAATGTTGTTAAAATATTATTAGTTATTCCTTATAAGCTTCTACTCTGTTGTTTCCTGTCTTTCAATTTAAACATTTAAATGTATCTAAAGGCATATTTCAAGACATTTTTTTATATAATTGTCCTCTGGAGTATTATCATTTAGGGAAAAAAATTGCTTGCAACAGAGATTTCTTTTGTAAATGTTCTATCTTAGTTACATTTTAAAACCACTTTCTTTTTCTTTGTGGTGTAGAGGATAATTGGCAGAACTTGAGGCATTTTCGGGTATTGTCAAGTACAAACCAGCTACTGTTGTATTCTGGGTTTAAGTGCCACGGGTAACACGGGATGCTGACAGAAATAAACGGACCTGTTTGAGTTTGACAAATATTCTTTGCAACAATGGAATCCTGTAACATGCTATCTTGCAATTTGTATTTATATGGCACTCGTTTAAAGCAAGGTATTTCAACACACTGACAAATGGAGCATCATTTTGACTTTGGCTATAAGTGTAAAATGGGCAAGTCAGATCAGTTCCTGTTACACATTTCCCCAATTTCCACTTTTATTGAAATCGATGGAAATAAAAAATAGCAGCCAAAACCCCCCTGAGCAATGCAATGCTGAACTGGAGAGAGAAAGGCAAGGGGTGGACAGAGAGAAATGAATCTTCAAGTGAAGAGAACATTCTTTGGGAAAGCCCTGAGAACAGAGAGAGTGGTGAGAATTTGTGGGTGTTTAATAACAGCATTTCAAAAGGCAGAGGGAGAATGCCTGTTGGAGCAGCTGCTGGTCTCAGCAGAGAGGTTAGGAAGTGAGGAATGAGCTGCTGTTGCAGAAACAGGGGCAGGATGTACAGATGAGGAGGATTACTGCAATTCACTGAGGGCTTGGAGAATGGGAAAGAGGACATTTAAAAGTTGATTTGTCAAACATATATTTCAATGGCATTGACTCTGTAAGAAGCTGATAGCAAAGTTCCATACCCATAGGGAGGGCCTCAACCGGGACCTTGGGTTCATGTCACACTACAGGTGATCACCATTGCACTACACACACACAGAGACACTCCTGCACACACTCCTACACATGCACACACACACGCACACACACACAGGCACTCCTATACACACAGACACACATATACACAGACACACACAGACACTCACACACACCCTTACAGACGCATACATTCCCACACTCACACAGGCATCCTCTCAGAAACTTAGACCACTCTACACTCACGCGCACACATATACACTCTCTCACAGACACTCAACCTCCCACCCCAGACACACACACTCACTCCCATACTCACACATGCACCCCCTCACAGACTTAAGACACTCTACACTCACATACACACTCTGTCACATGCACAACCCCCCAATCCAGACACACACACACACACACACGCACACATATACATATACGTTTGTGGGGTGAATTTGTACTTGCAGAGTTACATTGTACTTTGCTCAAAACTGCATGAATTCATGTGAAACTCTGTTATCTCACTTTTTAGATTACAATCAATCTAAACATCATGGCACAGACAGAGAACACGGGGGGGGGGGGCAACACCTTCAACATATTGTCTAGCTAACACCAATTGTTAACCTGAGAATGCAACTTTTAAAAAACGTTTTGTGACTTACACATGAAACAGATTCAAACAGATGAAAGATTCAACAAACAACCAAGGTATTTTTCAATGTATAATTTCAGTTACATCACACTGTAAACTTTTGCTATAAAGTCTGTGCCTTACAATTGTGTCCTCCACAACCACCTGATGAAGGAGCAGCGCTCTGAAAGCTAGTGCTTCCAATTAAACCTGTTGGACTGTAACCTGGTGTTGTGTGATTTTTAACAGTGTAAAGAAGACATTATCAGGATTCAAACCCGGTTCAGTAGTTCTGCAATTAGTTTATATTCCTGAATATTGTGGGCAAGGACAAAGAAGTTGGGAGAATCATGAGAGATTATCAGTGAGACGCTCCCTGCCATAGTGCCATTTTCCAACCTAGAGTTGAACGCTGAGAGGACATTCTCACCAGTGAACACAAGAAGCTTATTTTCCTGCATCAGCATGCATTAACATCACTATTATATTACCTCACCTCATTGATATCCATTCTCCCATTCACCACACAGAAACTGGAGGATGCCAATTACCAACATGAAAGTCAGTGCAGGAACTTGGTGACTCCAGCTAAGTGCCCCCGTCCGGACACCACTCCTCCAGAATATCTGTCAGTCACCAAAATCTCAGAACGTGCCCCAGGGGCAGCTCTCCACTGGCAGGAACTTGAGGCTGAGGTCAGCAAAGCAGGGTGCCAGTTACCCCCATGTCCAACATGTTGGGGCAAATGAAACAAAAACGGGCAGAGCAGATGCTTGGGTCAGGTGTACCACTGGGACTTAAAGATGGGGCCTGGGCCAGGCAAGTCTGGAGGCCGTGCCAAAATCCATTAGCTCTGTCCGCAGCAAGTGGGGAATACGCTATGTGAGGTGCCATAGGGTGTGGTACATAGTTAATGAGGTGAGTTTGGGAAGATAGCACAAGAGAAACCCTGCATGGGACTCACCAGAAATAAAAGCCTATTTCTGGGAAGATTCAGCCCATAGTAACCGATGTAGCTTGATAAAAATGAGCTGAAGGATTTTCAGCCTTTATGCACTGGAATTTTAGGAATATTGCACCAAACTTGCCTTTGAATTTGTTCCATTAAGAAACTTTCACCGGACCCGAAACATTAACTCTGATTTCTCTCCACAGATGCTGTCACAGACCTGCTAAGCTTTTCCAGCAATTTTTGTTTCTATTTCTGATGCACTTTGTGATTCACTTTATTATCTTTGTGGTGTGGGGTCTTACCTCACCTTCCCCACCTGCCAATGTAACTGTCTTAATGTAAACTGAGCACATTGTTTCTGCGTTACAAAATTACAAACACTGAAAGATTCATGTTGAAAGTCAAATGCCCAACAGTTAATTCCAAACAAATGGTTTCTCCCTTGAGACAAAGAAGTGCAGCTGCTGGAAATCTGAAGCAAGGATGGAAATGACTGGAGAAACTCAGCAGGGCCGGTAGCATCTGTAGGGATAGAAACTAGTTAATCTTTTGAGTCCAGTGACTCTTCTTCAGAATGTTTTTCATAATTTTATTTTTTTTTGTTAGAATATGCCCATTTCCCCGTTCTGCTCCCTCATTAATACTAGTTGTTCAGCTGTCAACAGGAGTTGTGCAGCTTTGAGGAGCAGAGAATGGACTGAATGAGCCTAGTGTGATCAGATTAGATTAGATTAGATTTCCTACAGTATGGAAACAGGCCCTTCGGCCCAACAATAAAGGGGTTCAGCCTGAAACATTGACTTTCCTGCCCCTCAGATGCTGTCTGACCTGCTGTGCTTTTCCAACTTTAAAGCTATTGACTCTGGCTTCCAGCAGCTGCGGCCTTCCTGTCTCCAAAGACCAAATGAGATAATGGGCAGAAGAGGCAGGAGATATGGGGAAATAATTCACGTTTAATTTTTCAATGTTTCAAGTGTTGCACGTACCACAAATACCACGTTCCGGCTCATGTCCACTCTGCTTATATCTGGCACTGACTTAAATTCTTCTGTCTTCCCTTTTTTTGTTCTTTGTAACATTAGCCTTGTTCCTGGTGCTGTGAGGCAGCAGCGCTAACCACTGAGCCCCTGTGGCCCCTCCCCTCATTAGGCAATCCTTAATCCGAAACAAGAACAGAAATTGCTGGAGAAACTCAAGCAGGTCTGGCAGCACCTGTGGGGAGAGAACCAGGGTTAATGTTTTAGATTCAGTGACCTTATTTCAGCTTTTTTTTACATTAATCTTTAATAACAGTTGACTATCACGGTGTAATCCAACATCTTACAAGATTGAAAAAAGTCATAATAAAACTGTAGCTGTTATTTTCCAGAGTAAGAACAAACCTATTCTTAAGTTAACCTTGATAAAGACAGTTGACTTTCCGGGAATTGAGGTTTTGATTAGATTCCCTACAGTGTGAAAACAGGCCCTTCAGCCCAACAAGTCCACACCGACCCTCTGAAGAGTAACCCACCTAGACCCATTTCCCTCTGACTAATGCACCTAACACTACGGGTAATTTAGCATGGCCAATTCACCTAACCTGCACATCTTTGGGCTGTGGGAGGAAACCGGAGCACCCGGAGGAAACCCATGCAGACACGGGGAGAATGTGCAAACTCCACACAGACAGTAGCCCGAGGCTGAAATCGAACCCGGGAGCCTGGTGCTGTGAGGCAGCAGCGCTAACCACTGAGCCACTGCTGCCAAACGTTGGGATGTTTTTCACTTGAGCCTACATGGTTGAGGGGTGACCCTATCGAAGTTTATAAAATTGTGAGGGCAAAGATAAGGTGAATAACAAGGGTGTTTTCCCTGGAGTTGGGATGTTCAAAACTGGGGGGGGGGGGCACATTTTTAATGTGACAGGCGAAAGAGTTTTTTTAAAAAGTCATGAGGGGCAACATTTTTACACAGAGAGTGGTTCACATGGAATGAACTGTCAGAGGAATTAGTGGATGCAGGTACAGTTACAATGTTTAAAAGACACTTGGATAAGTACATGAGTAGGAAGGGTTTGGAGAGATATAAAGGTTAGGAGCAGGCAGGTGGAACTAGTTTAAGTTTGGGAACATGGTCTGCTGGACTGGTTGACCAAAGGGTCTGTTTCCGTGCTGTATGACTCTATGAATTCTGCCAGTTTTAATGCAATTCTTTGTTCGTGGTGATATTGATAGGACTTTTAGAGTGAATCAATAGTTCCCTCTTGGCTTTTGCTGAATTTGAAAATCATACTGTTTTGTGACATGTTCTGTCGGAGTTTTGCTGTTCATTGACGTGGTCCTCACAATCAGTAACTCCATGAAGCAATATAATGAGCTCAGAGTGAATAAAAATTCCCCTTTGTGCTGAGATTCCAGTAACAGGAAGCAAGTACTGTAACTTAAAATGAAAATAAAGTATGTGGAGGTTCAGGTGTTGGACTGGAGTGGACAAAGTTAGAAGTCACAGGACACCAGGTTATAGTCCGAGAGGTTTATTTGAAAACACAAGCTTCTGGAGCGCTGCTCCTTCCTCACCTTCGTCATTTCAAATAAACTGGTTGGACTATAGCCTAGCGTCATGTGACTTCTGACTTTGAAGAAAGCAGATAAATAGAGAAAACCTATTTTGTTTTTTAATCTGGCCTTCAGGAAAAATACGTATTATGATCTTACTATTCAATTACAATATTAAATTGTCTGTTTCCTTTTGGGACAGGAATATATTTTCCTTGAATTGGGTTTATTACATTTGGAGATACAATAGCAGATCTGGGGGCAATTGTAACTAATCTTTTTAAATTATTGAATTAATTTTTATATATATTTACGCAAAGATTGATCAACACGTAAAATGAACTTTGTTGGCAGCCAAATCCTTGGAATTGTCTTAGAAACAGCTGCTTACCATGATGGGGACAAGTTAGTTTCTTTCACAACAGTTGAGTTGGAGTGCTCTGAGAGAGACACAGTGGCTCAGTGGTCAGCACTGCTGCCTCCCAGCGCCAGGGACCTGGGTTTGATTCCAGCCTCAGGCGACTGTCTGTGTGGAGTTTGCCTGTTCTCCCCGTGTCTGTATGGGTTTCCTTTCACTGTCCAAAGGTGTGCAGGTTAGGGTGGATTGGCTTTGCTAAATTGTCCATAGTGTCCAGGGATGAGTAGGTTAGGTGGGTTAGCCCTGGTCAAAAAGTTTAGTGCTGGAAAAGCACAACTGGCCAAGTTGCATCTGAGGAGCAGAAGAGTTGACGTTTCGAACATAATCTCTTCATCAGGAATGTGGGAGTAGGGGTGGGGAGGGGGCCCAAGGAGGCTGACAGATGAATGGGAGGGGGCTGGGGTTGGGGGGGAAGGTGGCTGGGAATGTGATAGGTGGATGTAGGTGGGCGGGTTGATGGTGATAGGTCTGCGAGGAGGGTGGAGCAGATAGGTGGGAAGGGAGATGGACAGGTCAAGAGGGCGGTGCTGAGTTGGAGGGTTAGATCTGGATAAGGTGGGGAGAGGGGAGGTGAGGAAACTGGTGAAATACACATTGATCCCATAGGGTCCCAAAGCAGAAGATGAGGCATTCTTCCTCCTGGCATCGAGTGGCTAGAGTTTGGCAGTGGAGGAGGCCCAGGGCTTGCATATCATTGGCAGAGTGGGAGGGGGAGTTGAAGTGTTTGGCCACAGGGTGGTGGGGGTTGTTTAGTGGGTGTCCCAGAGATGTTCTCTGAAACGTTCTGCAAGTTGGCGTCCTGTCTCCCCAATGTAGAGATTAGCCATGGGAAATGTGGGGTTACAGGGATAGGGCTGGGTCTGGCTGGGATGCTCTTCAGAGGGTCGGTGTGGTCTCAATGGGCTGAATGGCCTACTTCCACACTGTAGGGATTCTATGAATAAGTTTCTTCTCCTACGTCCACAGTACAAGCTTACTATGCAACAGAGGAGAAAGACTGCAGGTTTTGGTGGGTAGCCTGTAAGTTCCATCGAAATATTGAACATGAGAAAGGTCTTTTGCTCCATAAAATATAAATAATTAATTGGGAAAAATTCAACTTCACTGGAATAGGAACGGATCTGAGTTGAATAAATTGGAGTATCAAGTTTGCAGGAGAATGAGTTGCTGACAGTGGGTTACCTTCAAAGACTTGAAGGCCCAGTTAAGGTATGGCCCTTAGAAAGGGAAAGCTAGGGCAAACTGATACAGGTAAGTAGAAAACACAACTGAGAGCCAGACTGAATATAGAATTATGGAAATACCATGCAAGGACTGTAACAAACACTACATTGGACAAACAGGCAGAAAACTAGCCACCAGGATACATGAACATCAACTAGTCACAAAAAGACATGACTCTCTCTCACTAGTAACCTCACATATGGATGAGGAAGGACACCACTTCGGCTGGGACAACACATCCATCCTAGGACAAGCCAAACAGAGACACGCACGCAAATTCCTAGAAGCATGGCATTTCAACCGGAACTCTATCAACAGACACATCGAGATAGACCCCATCTACCACCCCCCGAGAAAAGGAATAGGAAGTGACTTCACCACATGAAATAACATCACCACATGAAATGGCGCCACCAACCCAAACATTTAAATAGAAAGCAGGAATTATCAGCCTGGATGCCCACTGAAGATGTTACCTTGTAGGGTAACAAAATGAACCTTCCAGCTCAGTGAGCAAACCTACATCCAGAACTAAAACGCTTAGCAGAAGACTCCATTCACTCCACCCAAGAATTCCTGAAGACCATCAAAGACACTAACATAGAAGAGGATGAAATAATGGTCTCCTTTGGCGTACAGCCCTGTTCACATCCATCAACATTAACCTGGCCAAGAAAACACTGACTACACTATTAGAAGACCCAAAGACACACACCAAACACCACCAACTTCATCAACAAGCTAGTGGACCTATGCCTTACCTTCAATACTTCACTGTCAACAACAAAACCTATGGTCAAACCAATGGAACACCCATGGGATCCCCAATGTCAGGGTTCTTAGCAGAGGCAGTAATGCAGAGACATGAACAAACAGCTCTACCAACCGTCCAACCCCAAACGTTGGGTCTGCTACATGGATGACACCTTCGTCATCACTAAATGAAACAAATTAGAGGAAACCTTCAAGACCATCAATAATTCCCTTAATGGCATAAAATTCACTAAAGAGGAGGAAAACAACAACAACCTGCCATTCCTAGATGTCACAGTAGAGCGAACAGCCAGTGGGGAACTTCAAACCAGAGTCTACAGGAAAACAACACATAAGGACCAAATATTGAACCGACAGAAACAATCATCCCAATACCCACAAACGAAGCCGCATTAGAGCATTATTTCAATGAGCCAACACATACTGCAGCTCAGAGGAACTATGCAGTGCAGAGGAAAATCACCTATACCATGTATTCAAAAAGAATGGGTACCCAGTGAACACAGGTGAAAGTGAGGACTGCAAATGCTGGAGATCAGAGTGTAGATTAGAGTGGTGCTGGAAAAGCACAGCAGGTCAGGCAGCATCCGAGGAGCAGGAAAATCGACGTTTCGGACCTCACCCCAGTTCCAACCTTCCAGCTCAGCACCATCCCCATGGCCTGTCCTACCTGCCAATCTCCCTTCCCACCTATCCACTCCACCTCCTCTCTGACCTATCACCTTCATCCCCAACTCCATCCACCTATTGTAAGCTTAGCTACCGTTTCCCCAACCCTACACCCCTCCCATTTATCTCTGCACCCCAGAGGCTCCCGGCCTCATTTCTGATGAAGGGCTTTTGTCCAAAACGTCGATTTTTGTGCTGCTTGGATGCTGCCTGACCTGCTGTGCTTTTCCAGCACCACTCTAATCTAAACCCAATGAATACAGTCCACCGGTTTCTCAGCAACAAACCCAAACAAGCAGACAAAACACATCCAGAAACCCTAGCCACTCTCCCCTACATCAAAGACATCTCGGAAATGACTGTCAGACTACTCAGACCCCATGGCATTATGGTAGCCCACAAACCCACCAACACACTAAAACAGCAGCTAATGAACTTGAAAGACTCTACACAGACATCAAACAAAAATAGTCATTTACAAAATACCGTGCAAGGACTTCAGTAAGGCGTTCGACAAGCTTCCCGTTGGGAGACTGCTTAGCAAGGTTAGATCTCATGGAATACAG
This sequence comes from Hemiscyllium ocellatum, assembly GCF_020745735.1. NCBI lineage: Eukaryota > Metazoa > Chordata > Chondrichthyes > Orectolobiformes > Hemiscylliidae > Hemiscyllium > Hemiscyllium ocellatum. The sequence goes on along the minus strand of NC_083404.1, from coordinate 6,405,098 downwards.
GGAGAACTAGCCATTTGGATACAGAACGGGCTCAAAGGTAGAAGACAGAGGGTGGTGGTGGAGGGTTGTTTTTCAGACTGGAGGCCTGTGACCAGTGCAGTGCCACAAGGATCGGTGCTGGGTCCTCTACTTTTTGTCATTTACGTAAATGATTTGGATGCGAGCATAAGAGGTACAGTTAGTAAGTTTGCAGATAACACCAAAATTGGAGGTGTAGTGGACAGCGAAGAGGGTTACCTCCGATTACAACAGGATCTGGACCAGATGACCCAATGGGCTGAGAAGTGGCAGATGGAGTTTAATACAGATAAATGCGAGGTGCTGCATTTTGGGAAAGCAAATCTTAGCAGGACTTAATGGTAAGGTCCTAGGGAGTGTTGCTGAACAAAGAAACCTTGGAGTGCAGGTTCATAGCTCCTTGAAAGTGGAGTCACAGGTAGATAGGATAGTGAAGAAGGTTTTTTTTAGATTAGATTACTTACAGTGTGGAAACAGGCCCTTCGGCCCAACAAGTCCACACCGACCCGCCGAAGCACAATCCACCCATACCCCTACATATACCCCTTGCCTAACACTACGGGCAATTTAGCATGGCCAATTCACCTAATCCGCACATCTTTGGACTGTGGGAGGAAACCGGAGCACCCGGAGAAAACCCACGCAGACACGGGGAGAACGTGCAAACTCCACACAGTCAGTCGCCTGAGGTGGGAATTGAACCCAGGTCCCTGGCGCTATGAACTCCACACAGTCAGTCGCCTGAGGTGTTTGGTATGATTTCTTTTATTGGTCAGAGTATTGAGTACAGGAGTTGGGAGGTCATGTTCCGGCTGTACAGGACATTGGTCAGGCCACTGTTGGAATATTGCGTGCAATTCTGGTCTCTTTCCTATCGGAAAGATGTTGTGAAATTTGAAAGGGTTCAGAAAAGATTTACAAGGATGTTGCCAGGGTTGGAGGATTTGAGCTACAGGGAGAGGCTGACCAGGCTGGGGCTGTTTTTCCTGGAGCGTCGGAGACTGAGGGGTGACGTTATAGAGGTTTACAAAATTATGAGGGGCATGGATAGGATAAATAGACAAAGTCTTTTCCCTGGGATTGGGGAGTCCAGAACGAGAGAGCATAGGTTTAGGGTGACAGAGGAAAGATATAAAAGAGACCTAAGGGGCAACTTTTTCACGCAGAGGGTGGTACGTGTATGGAATGAGCTGCCAGTGGAAGTGGTGGAGGTTGGTACAATTGCAACATTGAAGAGGCATTTGGATGGGTATATGAATAGGAAGGGTTTGGAGGGATATGGGCCGGGTGTTGGCAGGTGGGACTAGATTGGGTTGGTATATCTGGTCGGCATGGACGGGGTTGGACCGAAGGGTCTGTTTCCGTGCTGTACATCTCTATGAGTCTATGGCTGTAACAAACACTACATTGGACAAGCAGGCAGAAAATGAGCCACCAGGATACATGAACATCAGCTAGCCACAAAATGACATGATTCGCTCTCACTAGTATCCTTACATACAGATGAGGAAGGGCACCACATCAAGTGGGACAACATAGCCATCCTAGGACAAGCCAAACAGAGACACGCACGAGAATTCCTAGAAGCATGACATTCCAACCGGAACTCTATCAACAAACACATCGAGATAGACCCTATCCACCACCCTCTGAGAAAAGGAATAGGAAATAACATCACCATAGGAAATAACATCACCACAGGAAATAACATCACCAACCCAAAGAAACTCAAACAGATAAATAGAAAGCAGGAATTATCAGAGTGCTTCACCTGAGGCCCACTGAAGATGTTACCTAGTAGGGTGACGAAACATCTGGAAATGAACCTTCCAGCTCAACGAGCAAACCTACATCCAGAACCTCAACCTGAGTTACAAATCTTCTCAAAACTCGCTAAGACCATATGGTTTCTTAACAACCCTATCACCTGGGTAGCAACTTTGAGGGATCTATGTACTTGAACATCAAGATCCCTCTGTTCCTCCACACTGCCAAGAATCCTGTCATTAATCCTATATTCAGTAGTCAAGTTCGACCTTTCAAAATGCATCACTTCACATTTATCTAGTTTGAACTCCATCTGCCATTTCACAGCCCAGCTCTGCATCCTGTCTATGTCACACTGCAGCCTGCAATAGCCCTCGATACTATCATCAGCACCTTCTGCAAATTTACTAATCCACCCCTCAACCTCCTCATCCAAGTCATTTATAAAAACCACAAAGAACAGAGACCCAGGAACAGAGCCCTGTGGGACCCCACTCATCACTGACCTCCAGGCAGAATACTTTCCATCTACAACCACTCTCTGCCTTCTGTCAGCCAACCAATTCTGAATCCAGAAAGCCAACTCTCCTTGTATCCCATACCTCCTGGCTTTATGAATGAGCCTACCATGGGAAACCATATCACATGCCTTGCTGAAGTCCACATACAGCACATCCACTGCTCGGCCTATCTTGTCACCTCCTCAAAGAACTCAATAAGATTAGTTAGGCAAGACCTGCCCCTCGAGCTGAAAATGTGTTGCTGGTTAAAGCACAGCAGGTCAGGCAGCATCCAAGGAACAGGAAATTCGACGTTTTGGGCCAGAGTCCTTCATCAGGAATGATGAAGGGCTTATGCCCGAAACGTTGAATTTCCTGTTCCTTGGATGCTGCCTGACCTGCTGTGCTTTAACCAGCAACACATTTTCAGCTCTGATCTCCAGCATCTGCAGACCTCACTTTTTACTCGAAGACCTGCCCCTCACACAGCCACGCTGACTGCCTTAAATCACGCTGTTTTTCTCCAAATAGTCAGAAATCCTAACCCTCAGAATTATTTTCAAACCCTTATTGACCACAGACATAAGACGGACTGGTCTGTAATTGCCAGGGATTTCCCTATTACACTTCTTGAAAAGAGGAACAACATTCGCCTCCCTCCAATCCTCTGGTACGACTCCCGTGGAGAGTGAGGAACCAAAGATCTTCATCAACGGCTTAGCAACCTTCTTTCTTGCTTCTTGGAGCAGTCTGGGACAAATCTGGTCTGGCCCTGTAAGCACTACCTCACACACTCCCCTACTGTCCCACACACTCTCCCACTGACCCACACACTCTCCCACTGACCCACACACTCCCCCATTGTCCCACACACTCCCCCACTGTCCCACACACTCCCCCACTGCCCCACACACTCCCCCACTGTCGCACACACTCCTCCACTGTCCCTCACACTCTCCCACTGACCCACACACTCCCCCACTGTCCCACACACTCCTCCACTGCCCCACACACTCTCCCACTGTCCCACACACTCCCCCACTGCCCACACACTCCCCCACTGCCCCACACACTCCCCCACTGCCCCACACACTCTCCCACTACCTCACACACTCCCCCACTGTCCCACACACTCCCCCACTGCCCTACGCACTCCCCCACTGCCCCACACACTCCCCCACTGTCCCACACACTCCCCCACTGCCCACACACTCCCCCACTGCCCCACACACTCCCCCACTGCCCCACACACTCCCACACTGCCCCACACACTCCCCCACTGTCCTGCACACTCCCCTACTATCCCGCACACTCCCCCAATGTCCCTCACACTCCCCCACTGTCCCACACACTCCCCCACTGCCCCACACACTCCCCCACTGTCCCACACACTCCCCCACTGCCCCACACACTCCCCCACTGCCCCACACACTCTCCCACTGCCCCACACACTCCCCCACTGCCCTACACACTCCCCCACTGCCCCACACACTCTCCCACTGCCCCACACACTCCCACACTGCCCCACACACTCCCACACTGTCCCACACACTCCCCCACGGCCCTACACACTTCCCCACTGTCCCACACACTCCCCCACTGCCCTACACACTCCCCCACTGTCCCACACACTCCCCCACTGCCCTACACACTCCCCCACTGTCCCACACACTCCCCCACTGCCCTACACACTCCCCCACTGCCCCACACACTCCCACACTGCCCCACACACTCCCACACTGCCCCACACACTCCCCCACTGTCCTGCACACTCCCCTACTATCCCGCACACTCCCCCAATGTCCCTCACACTCCCCCACTGTCCCACACACTCCCCCACTGCCCCACACACTCCCCCACTGCACCGCACACTCCCCCACTATCCCACACACTCCCCCACTGCCCCACACACTCCCCCACTATCCCACACACTCCCCCACTGCCCTGCACATACCCCCACAGTCCCAAACACTCGTCCACCGTCTCACACACTCCCCCACTGTCCCACACACTTCCCCACTGCCCCACACACTCCCCCATTGTCCCACACACTCCCCCACTGCCCTACACACTCCCCCACTGCCCTACACACTCCCCCACTGTGCCACACACTCCCCCACTGTCCAGCACACTCCCCCACTGTCCCGCACTCCCCCACTGTCCAGCACACTCCCCCACTGTCCCGCACTCCCCCACTGTCCCGCACACTCCCCCACTGTTCTGCACACTACTCCACTGCCCTACACACTCCCACACTGTCCCGCTCACTCCTGGTGAAGCTGTCCATTGTGAAAGGAATAATTCATTGCATATCTGCCAACTCTGCTTCCAAAAAACAGATGTTTAGTGACGTATTGCTTTTCTGCTTACTTTATTCTTGTCGCAACTGGATCGGGGGAGCTGATTGACAATGAGATCCTTGACTGGGCTTGTTAACCTGGGCCAATCACGGAGCCCTGGCTCACCAAGATAAACAGGAGATTCTGAAGATCTTCTCAGCCTGAGCACTGGCTCTGAGCTGGGTGGCCATAGCCCAGGTACAATGTAGATGGGAATAAGGAGTGACTTGGTGCTGGGATACAGCTCTCTGAACAGTTATTTCAATTCCACACAAATGTGGCACACCTTTCTCACAGTACACAGGGGAAAACCTCTCAGTGCATTAAAGAGTAAGCAAAACTGTCCCAAGGAATATCAACTATCTCAACTAAGGACAGTTAATAATGTGTGTCAAAGATGCTGACAGGGTGCAACGTACAACTTAACGAAATGCTTGAAAAGAGTAGGGATGAACGAAGACAGTTTCAAAATCATTCCACACGGAATGACGATGTGGGGAAAGCTCAGGTCAGAAAAAAGCAAAATAATTAATGTGTTCTGTTCAAAAGGTCTGAAGCTGGAAAAGGACTGATGGCAGGGGGAATGTGTGGGACAGTGTGGGAGTGAGTGGGACTGTGGGGGTGTGTGTGGGACAGTGGGGGAATGTGGGACAGTGACTGGGAGAGTGGGAGAGTCGGGGAGTGAGCGGGACAGTGGGGGTGTGTGTGGGACAGTGGGGGAGTGTGTGGGACAGTGGGGGAGTGTGTGGGACAGTAAGCGGGACAGTAGGGGAGTGTGTGGGACAGTGGGGGAGTGTGTGGGACAGTAAGCGGGACAGTGGGGGTGTGTGTGGGACAGTGGGGGAGTGTGTGGGACAGTGGGGGTGTGTGTGGGACAGTGGGGGAACGTGGAACAGTGACTGGGAGAGTGGGAGAGTCGGGGAGTGAGCGGGACAGTGGGGGTGTGTGTGGGACAGTGGGGGAGTGTGTGGGACAGTGGGGGAGTGTGTGGGACAGTAAGCGGGACAGTAGGGGAGTGTGTGGGACAGTGGGGGAGTGTGTGGGACAGTGGGGGAGTGTGGGACAGTGACTGGGACAGTGGGGGAGTGTGTGGGACAGTGGGGGAGTGTGGGACAGTGACTGGGACAGTGGGGGAGTGTGTGGGACAGTGGAGGAGTGTGTAGGACAGTAAGCGGGACAGTGGGGGAGTGTGTGGGACAGTGGGGGAGTGTGTGGGACAGTGGGGGAGTGTGGGACAGTGACTGGGACAGTGGGGGAGTGTGTGGGACAGTGGAGGAGTGTGTAGGACAGTAAGCGGGACAGTGGGGGAGTGTGTGGGACAGTGGGAGAGTGTGTGGGACAGTGGGAGAATGTGTGGGACAGTGGAGGAATGTGTAGGACAGTAAGCGGGACAGTGGGGGAGTGTGTGGGACAGTGGGGGTGTCTGTGGGACAGTGAGTGGGACAGTGAGTGGGAGAGTGGGGGAGTGTGTGGGGGAGTGTGCTGGACAGTGGGGTGTGTGCGGGGGATAATAGACAATGGACAATAGGTGCAGGAGTAGGCCATTCTGTCCTTCGAGCAATTCATTATGATCATAGTTGATCACCCACAATCAGTATCCTGTTCCTGCCTTATCTCCATAACCCTTGATTCCACTATCCTTAAGAGCTCAATCCAACTCTTTCTTGAAAGTATCCAGAGACTTGGCCTCCACTGCCCTCTGGGGCAAAGCATTCCACACAGCCACCACTCTCTGGGTGAAGAAGTTTCTCCTCAACTCTGTTCTAAATGGCCTAACCCTTATTTTTAAACTGTGTCCTCTGGTTCAGGACTCACCCATCAGCAGAAACATGCTTCTTGCCTCCCAAGTGTCTTAAACGTCTCAATCTGATCTCCATCATCCTTCTAAACTCAAGTGTGTACAAGCCCAGTCGCTCCAATCTTTCAATATACGATAGTTCTGCCATTCTGAGAATTGTGAACCTTGTGAACCTACGCTGCACTCCCTCAATAGCCAGAATGTCCTTCCTCAAATTTGGAGACCAGAACTGCACACAATATTCCAGGTGCACTCTCACCAGGGCCCTGTACAGCTGCAGAAGGACCTCTTTGCTTCTATACTCAATCCCTCTTGTTATGAAGGCCAGCATGCTGTTAGCTTTCTTCACTACCTGCTGTGCCTGCATGCTTGCTTTCATTGACTGATGTACAAGAACACTTAGATCTCGTTGTCCTGTCCCTTTACCTAACTTGACTCCATTTAGGTAGTAATTAGCCTTACTGTTCTTGCCACCAAAGTGGATAACCATACATTTATCCACATTAAACTGCATCTGCCATGCATCCTCAAATTTGGAGACCAGGACTGCACACAATACTCCAGGTGTACTCCACTCACCTAACCTGTCCAGGTCACCCTGTAATCTCCTAACATCCTCCTCACATTTCACCCTGCCACCCAGCTTTATGTCATCAGCAAATCTGCTAATATTACTTTTAATACCTTCATCTTTATCACTGATGTATATTGTAAACAGCTGCTGTGCCAGCACCGAACCTTGTGGTACCCCACTGGTCACCGCCTGCCATTCCGAAAGGGAGCCGTTTATCACTACTCTGCTTCCTGTCAGCCAGCCAGTTTTCAATCCAAGTCAGTATTTTGCCCCCAATACCATGTGCACTAATTTTACTCATTAATCTCCTTTGTGGGACTTTATCATAGGCTCGCGAGTTTTGTGAAGATTTGTAGCTCAGGTTGAGGTTCTGGATGTAGGTTTGCTCACTGAGCTGGAAGGTTCATTTTCATGTTTATCAAAGGCTTTCTGAAAGTCCAGGTACACTACATCCACTGGCTCTCCCTTGTCCATCTTCATAGTCACATCCTCAAAACATTCCAGGAGATTAGTCAAGCACAATTTCCCCTTCGTGAATCCATGCTGACTCTGGCCTATCCTGTTACTGCTATCCGAATGAGTCATAATTTCAACTTTTATAATTGACTTCAGCATCTTTCCCACCACTGATGTCAGGCTAACTGGGCTATAATTATCTGTTTTCTCTCTCCCTCCTTTCTTGAAAAGTGGGACAACATTAGCCACTCTTCACGCAGGAACTGATCTCGAATCAATAGAACATTGGGAAATGATTACCAATGCATCTACGATTTCTAGAGCCACCTCCTTAAGTATCCTGGGATGTAGACCATTAGGTCATAAGTCCTTGGGCTTATCAGCCTTCAGACCTAACAGTCTATCCAACACTATTTCCTGCCTAATATAAATTCCCTTCAGTTCATCCCTTACCCTAGGCCCTTCGGCCACTATTACATCTGGGAGATTACTTGTGTCTTACCCAGTGAAGACAGATCCAAAGTACCTATTCAACTCTTCAGCCATTTCCTTGTTCCCCATAATAAATTCACCCATTTCTGTCTTCAAGGGCACAGTTTTAGTCCTACCTTTTTAACAATTTTAATATCAACCCAGTGAACCTTCTCTGAATTATCTCTAACACCAGTGCATCTTTGCTTAGATAAAGGGTTCCTTTACCCAACTGCTCTGCCGAAAATAATATCTGCAGCTCATGTGCACTTGCAAAAATGAGAATATGCCCCTTAGAGAACTCTTTAACCTTTCCAATTTGCATCACCAATGCATCAAGTGGGCTCACAAAACCATCCTCTCCCTGCCCAGTTAAATTTTGTCAACGACAGTAAGGAACTGGCAAACCAGGTGACCATATTATTTTGTCCTCTATTTCCGTGTGAAAAATCCACCCATTGTCAGCCCACTAGACTTGATTTGGTTAAATAATTTCCCTAAAACCAATGTTCAACTGTAGTTATAAAGACAGAAAAGGCTGAAAATACTCTGCAGTTCTGACAGTGTCTGTGGAGATGCTATTGAATGTTTGCTTTTCTTTACTGGGCTAAAGGTACAAAAAGCTGATAGGTTTAGTTGTTTTCCTTAATATACAATTTTAATAAACAGTACATGCAAGGCGTCATTAGAATAGTTTATTACACGGTGCCTGACATTTAAAAAATGATCGATTACTCAAGGTTGTCATTATTTATCTCTCTATTCCATTCTGGCTCCCATCACCGAACCAATCCATCAGTTTTAAGAACACAACATTAATCATCTTTGAGTTGAATTGCACATGTAAATCTCTTCACTGGAATTAATTTTTGAAATAAAAGACATAAACAATTTAAGACTTCCAGACCATGGCAATTTGAATTCCTTTCAACTCTTTTAAGGCTTTTCCCTGACATGGTTTGATTGATTGGTTGATGTATTGTCACGTGTACTGAAGTACAAGCAATACAGGCAGATTGTAGTAAGCAAAGATCAAAAAGACTTAGACAGAGGCAGACAGGTTACATTGCACAGGGCAAGAGCAGCATTACCAAGATTAACAATTATTTGAGGCGCGAGAGCCCATCCATTATCTAATAACGGCTGGGACGAAGCTGTCCCTGAACCTGCTGGTGGGAGCGGGTGTGTTCAGGCTTCTGTATTTTCTGCCTGATGGAGGGGGTTGTAGGAGAGGATTACCAGGGTGGGAGGGCTCTTTGATGATGTTCTCAAGGGAACAAAAAGTGTAAATGGAGTCCATGGATGGGAGGTTGGCCTCCGTGATGGTCAGGGCTGTGCACACCATCTTCTGTAGTTACTTCCGGGCCTGGGCAGAGCAGTTACTGCACCAGACAATATGCTTTCAGTTCTTTTAATACTAGATCTCTATGATTAAGAATTTAACTGGTAATAGGCCTCATCAAAGTTGAAACAGTCAATCATATTTAAATCACCAGCACAAATTGACATGCCTTCCAGGTCTGTGGAAATGATAAAAGAAAGAACTGGAACTCAATAAAACCTTTTGCACACTCCCATGGTGCTGCAAAGCACTTTCCTACCCAATAGTTTCTTATTAAAGTGCAGCAAGGAAACACAACAGGCACACTGTACTAACAGCAATGATATCAATGGGTCAGTGGTAATATCCCTGCCTCTGGATCAGGAGGCCCAGGTACAGAGAGGTGCTCCAGGGATGAAACATAACATGTTCCAGGGTTTACCTTGTAATTTCTTTTTAAAAAGGTCTCTTGTTGTGCAGTGGTAGTGTCCCTTCCTGGGCTGCAAGGCCCGGGATCAAGTTCCTTACACTTGAGCGAGGTGGCATAACATGTCTGAACAAGATGATGGAAATATGGAGAGCATCAAGGCTGGGGTGTCGTATCCCACCCGGACTGTCTGCTTTCATGTCCCACATTCCCCAGAGGTTTGTCATAACATATTTGAGCTGGTCGATTCAAACGACCTGATAATTCCTCTGCTATAAATGGGATGTTTCATCTTCACAAAAAAGGAGACACGTCCTTGATTAATATCTCCCCGAAAAGGCTGTACACCCATTAATGCAGTATTTTATCAATGTTGTCAACCTACACTTACGTGATTAAAGTTACACAACCTGAACACATGACCTTCCACCTTAAAAATCAGGGTGTGGAGGTCTCAGTCTGTCATTAGTTCCCAATTTGCATGGTGCAAGTGTGGTTTACCTCACTGCCCCTTTAAGAATTTGTGTTATTCAAGTGACCATCGAAATCACAATCAAAAGCACTCGTCAAGTAATTGTACAACTTAGAGATCCTTTAATTAAAGCATCGGGGAGAAAGTGGGGTCTGCAGACGCTAGAGATCAGAGCAGAAAATGTGTTGCTGGAAAAGTGCAGCAGGTCAGGCAGCATCCAAGGAACAGGAGAATCGATGTTTCGGGCATGAGCCTGAAGAAGGGCTCATGCCCGAAACGTCGATTCTCCTGCTCCTTGGATGCTGCCTGACCTGCTGCGCTTTTCCAGCAACACATTTTCAGCTTTAATTAAAGCATGTGAAGGTTAATTTTACATTAATGGCAGTTTGGATAATTTCATACCACAATCAGTCTACAGTTCCCATCAAGTTGGCTACACTGACCTTTGATTCTGTTGCTAATTGTAAATTAAAGTCATCAGTGACAAACAGACATAATATGCATTGTTGCCGTCCTATATCAATATTCCAGAAGCATGGAGCAGTAATGGCAGCACTATTTGTAGTTCATCTCCCAACCACTCACCATCCCGACTTGGAAATATATCGCAGTTCCTTCTGTGTCGCTAAGTCAAAAACCTGGAATCCTCTCACTAACAGTGTTGTGGGTCTACCCAGAGCACATGGACTGCAGCGTTCATGAAGACAGCTCACCCCCACCTTCGCAAGGGCAACTCGGGATGAGTAATAAATGTTGTCCCAGCCATATCCTAGGAGTGAATTTTAAAAAAGCTGAACATGAAGAGAAGCAATATTTAGAAATAAAAATGCCTGATGAGAATTCAACAGCTTCAGAGAGATGAAGATTATATTTCAGATGGAGAAGCTGACAATGTGAATATGACGATCCAGGTCATCATAGTTCAGAAGGTGGATTCATTCAGAAATCATCAGGGAGATGATGTAATTGTGCTCAACAGAGCAGTTCAACCCAACTCTGGAACAGTGAGATAATATAGACTTCATCCTGGAGCTGAACCATTCGGTTTGACCAAATTGGCATCAAAGATGATGTTCAAGTATGTGACCTCCTGGAAAGAAAACAGGAAACTGTTTTCTGAGTCGGATTACTCAAGGTTGCGAGTCAAGAAAGCAGCATTCCGAAGCTGAAGGCTGAGACATAAAGACAAATCTGGAAGGTAACGGATGAAAAAACAAAGCACAAGAGATCCTGACTCCATTTCAGGAGAAAAGACTCCATTTCAGGAGTGCTGAAGTTGGCTGCGTTGGTGGGAAGGCAGATCAACAAGACAGCTTCCATGCAGGGAACTGAGTGAGGAGTCAAGCATAGCTGGATAGCTCTGTGCTGTTAGTCATTATGATGTTCTCAGAATGAGTAGACCGCAACTGGCTCTCCTTTATCTAACTTGTTTCTAACAAATGAAACAGTGCTGACTCAGTTTTATATTACACTTTGAGGTATCCTGTAATCTCATCCTTAATAATGGACTCTAAAAATGACCAACAACTGCAGTCTCTCGTACAAAGGGCTTTCTGTCCCCTCCCTTAAACTAGGACCCAAAGGCACAGCCTCAGAGTGAAGGGATGACCCTTTCTAACAGAGATGAGGAGGAATGTCTTCAGCCAGATGGTGCGGAATCTGTGGAACTCATTGCCACAGAGGGCTGTGGAGACCCTGGTTGAGTGTATTTAAGGCAGAGGTAGATAGGTTATTGATTAGTAAAGGGGGGGGGTCAAGAGTTATGGGTACAAGGTGGAAGAATAGGGTTGAGAAACATGTCAGGATTGAGAAACAAAACATTTTCCACTTCTCTGAGATCATCCCTGACTTCAGTGATTCCTGAAATATCACCAAAGCCTCTACAGCAATCCCTTCAGAATCCTGGATGTTGTCTATCTGGTCTGGGTGATTTATCCACCTTGGAGAAAGTGAGGACTGCAGATGCTGGAGATCAGAGCTGAAAATGTGTTGCTGGAAAAGCGCAGCAGATTTATCCACCTTTCCCAGCACTTTCTCCTTAGCGATGGCCACTGCACTCACCTCTGCCCCTGACCCTCTTGAGGTTGTGGTATGTTGCTGGTGTCTCCCACTGTGAAAACTGAGGCAAAATATCTGTTTGGTTCCTCTGCTTTTTCTTTGTTTCCTCTTGCTACTTCTGCAGCTTTATTGTCCAGCGGTCCAATGTCCACTCTTGCCTCATTCTTACCTTACCCATATCTGAAATTTTCTTTTACATTACCAGCTAGCTTACTCTCATATTTCATCTTCTCTGCACTCTTCTTATTTTTTCATTTGTCCTCTACTGGTTTTTAAAGGCTTTAATCTTCACCACATCACATGCCTTTTCTTTTGTTTTGATGCTGTCCCTGACCTTCCCTGCCAGCCATGGTTGTCTCATCCTCCCTTTACTATGTTTCTTCCTCCTTGGGATGAATTTCTGCTGTGCCTCCCGAATTGCCCCCAGAAACTCCTGCCATTTCTGCTCCATTGTCTTCCCCGCCAGGCAATTGTACTTACTTCCTTTGGCAGCTCATGCCATACAGTGTCTATTCCCCCAACTATACTATCCCTGATTACAATCACATTTCTCTTTCCTTAACTTATTGGATTGCTCCCTATACCTCCCTCCCTTAGTGGGCGGCACGGTGGCACAGTGGTTAGCACTGCTGCCTCACAGGGCCTGAGACCCGGGTTCAATTCCCGACTCAGGCGACTGACTGTGTGGAGTTTGCACGTTCTCCCCGTGTCTGCGTGGGTTTCCTCCGGGTGCTCCGATTTCCTCCCACAGTCCAAAGATGTGCAGGTCAGGTGAATTGGCCATGCTAAATTGTCCGTAGTGTTAGGTAAGGGGTAAATATAGGGGTATGGGTGGGTTGCGCTTCGGCGGTTCGGTGTGGACTTGTTGGGCCGAAGGGCCTGTTTCCATACTGTAAGTAATCTAATCTAAACCACTGTGCTTTAGTCAGTTTTCTCATCCATTCTACAGCCAGACTCTCATCCACACAGGGAGCAAGAATCTCAAACCTGTTAGACAAGCTTAAGGGCTGACGCTCCATCAGCACTACCGCCTAGATCCCTCTACCTGCCTCACACACAGTCACACCCTTACATTCCTGACCACTGATTGAATTCGAGTTAGTTAGCCTGAGGGATGTGACTGCCTCCTGAAACACAGTATCCAGGTCATTCTCTCCCTCCCTGATGTACCGCATCGTTCGAAGTTCAGATTCCACCTCATCAACTCTGAACCGGAGTTCCTCAAATAACCAACACTCGCTACAATGTGGTCACTCTGAACCAGAATAGGGTCCACCAACTCCCACATCATGCGGGTACAACACATCGTCTGGCCATGCATCCCAATTTACTTAAATATTCTTAATTCATTTTCTTAAACATTTTGTACTGTTCTGTTGGACCAGCATATTTACCAAAATTGACCGGAATATTTCCCCTATTTTTGCCTTCAATCTGAAGTAACCTATAATTGCCAAATTAATAGCTATCACCATCCAATAAGCTTATGGTTTATCTGTGACATCACTGTTTTGAGCTGGGCCCCTGAGCCTGGGCGTCAGTTAATCCTGTTTAAAAAAAGCCTTACAGAAGTAAGCAAAAACCATCTCCTCCTCTCTGTGGTGAAATCCCTCACTGCCTCCAAATTCCCGAAATTATCTCCTCACTTTGGCTGTGTCTCCCTCTGTGTTGTGATCTCTCCTTCCTGAGCGTGCTCAGGACTCATAGCTATGACTCAGGAGTCATAGACTCATAGCATCATACCAACATAGAGACATACCCTTTGCTTCAACTCATCCACACCAACCATGTTTCCAAGTTAAACCAGTCTCACCTGCCTCTATGTGGCCCATATCCCTCCAAACCTTCCCTATTCATCTATTTATCCAAATGTCTTTTAAATGTCATAGCTGTACCTGCATCCAGCACTTCGGTAGTAGATTTGCCAAGTTTAAGTGCATTTATGTCGTCATTGGACAGGCATATGGACGTACATGGAATAGAGTAGGTGGGATGGGCTTCAGATTAGTATGACAGGGCGGCGCAACATCGAGGGCCGAAGGGCCTGTACTGAGCTGTAATGTTCTATGTTCTATGTTCGATGTTCTATGTTTTATGTTCTATGTTCCTCTGGCAGTTCAATCCACACACCAACCACTCTCTGTGCAAAAACATTGTCCTTCGTAACCTTTTTAAATCTTTCTCCTCTCATCTTAAAAAAATATGCCTGGTAATTTTGAACTCCCCCATCCTTTGCTATTCACTTTACCTATGCCCCTCATGATTTTATAAACCTCTATAAGGTCACCCCTCAACTTCCTACATTCCAGTGAGAAAAGTCCCAGCCTATCCAGCGAGAAGTTAAATGGAAAGATGTTTGGTCTTTTTCCTTACCTATTGTAACAGGAAGTGGGCTAATGCTATTGAGAGGCAGGATCATCTCAGCAACCCAGAGAAAAGGGAAATGCTGCTACTTTCTAACTGGAATCCAATTATTTCCAGCTTCGGCGCATTAGAACATTTCTTCACTTGAGTAATACTGAACCTTGATGACAATTTCAAAATAGTAACCGTGCTCGCTTGAATCATGTAACTACCAGGGAAATTGCCATTGTAAATTCCCAGACACCTCCAACCAGTCATAAAGACCAACAAGGCGATATCAGAGCAATACATTTCATGCGTGCAGCTTTCCCTCAGAAAGGATGCTGCAAAAAAAACTGAATGAGGTTATACATTTTCTTTTATTCTTTCATGGGATTGGCAAGGCATGTGTTTGTTTTCCATCACTAATTGGAGTAGTTCAGTTCAAGTGCTGTGGGCCTGGAGTCACTATATGGGTCAGACTGGATAAAGTGGGCATTTAATAACCATGAATGATAGTTTCATCCTCAGTCATCGCTGGGATCAAATTTGAAATCCAAATTTTATTCATTATTGGTGGGATTTGAACCCAAACCCCTAATCCAGTGACATTAACAATGAGGTGATGGTGTAATGAACCTAGAACATGGAACAGTACAGTACAGGAATGGGCCCTTCGGCCCACGATGTTGAGCCAATGCCTTCTGTCTGCTTTTGGTTCATATTCCACCACTCCATGCATATTCATGAGCTTATCTAAAAGTCCTTTAAATACCCCTTCGCCCCCCACCCCTTACAGCGAGCTCCAGACTCCGACCACTCTCTGTGTAAAAAGCCTGCCCCTCACATCTCCTTCCAAATAACTTACCAAACACCGATGTGAGACTCACTGGTCTATAGTCTCCTGGATTATCCCTACTTGCCTTCTTGAAGAAAGCAACAACTTTTGCGACTCCCCAGTCCTCCAGGACCTCTCCAGTGGCTAGTGAGGATACAAAGATCTTGGTCAAGGCCCCAGCTATCTCCTCCCTTGCCTCGCTCAGTGACCTGGAGTAGATATCATTGGGCCCTGGGGATCTATCCGCCTTAATGCTCTTCAAGAGATGCAACACCATGGCGGCACGGTGGCACAGTGGTTAGCACTGCTGCCTCACAGCGCCTGAGACCCGGGTTCATTTCCTGACTCAGGCGACTGACTGTGTGGAGTTTGCATGTTCTCCCCATGTCTGCGTGGGTTTCCTCCGGGTGCCCCGGTTTCCTCCCACAGTCCAAAGATGTGCGGGTCAGGTGAATTGGCCATGCTAAATTGCCTGTAGTGTTAGGTAAGGGGTAAATGTTGGGGTATGGGTGGGTTGTGCTTCGGCGGGTTGGTGTGGACTTGTTGGGCCAAAGGGCCTGTTTCCACACTGTAATTAATCTAAACCATTTCTTTCTTGATCTCAAAGTAGCCGAATATATTGGCATGTTCCACACTATCTCACTATCCTCCATATCCTTCTCCTGGGTGAATACTGAAGCAATTTAGGATCTCACCCACATCTTCTGCCTCCAAGTACAAGTTCCCTCCTTTATCCTTGAGAGGTCCTACCCTCTCCCTAGTTATCCTCTTGTCTTTAATATATGGATATATTTAACCCTACTTGCCAAGGTCATTTCATGGCTCCTTCTTGCTGTCCTAATGTCCTGTTTGAGTTCCTTCCTGATTTCTCTTTATTCCTCAACCCCCAGCAATTTTTTCTCTAGCCTCTTGCAGTGTTCTTGGATATATCTGGTCAGGACCAGGAGATTTATCCACCTTCATACATTGTAATACATAAAACACCTCATCCACTGTGATATAGACTGTCCCAAAGCTATATTCATTGAGGACCTCGCCCATCTCCTGCGGTTCTACACACATATATCCACTTTTGTCCTTGAGGAGGTCCTATTCTCTCTCTAGTTATTCTTTTTTTCCTTTAGTATACTTAAAGAACCTCTTTGGATTCACCCTAGTCTTCTCAGTCGAGGCTATCTCGTGCCCCCTTTTTGCCCTCCTGATCTCTTTCTTCAGTAAACTCCTGTATCCCCTGTCTACCTCCAGGGATTCCCTTGATCCCAGCTGCCTATACCTGAGCTACACCTCTTTCCTTTTGATCAATGTCTCTTGTCGCCCAGGGTTCTCTAATCCCGCCAACCTTGCCTTTCACACTCACAGGAACATATAGACCTTGAACTGCAGCTATCTCACTTTTAAAGGTCTCCCACT
Source organism: Hemiscyllium ocellatum (assembly GCF_020745735.1). NCBI lineage: Eukaryota > Metazoa > Chordata > Chondrichthyes > Orectolobiformes > Hemiscylliidae > Hemiscyllium > Hemiscyllium ocellatum. Next base: position 6,388,306 of record NC_083404.1, on the reverse strand, counting down.
TGCCAGAGGTCCCTTTACCTGCAAACAAACTACTCCAACCAACCCCTAAAACTATGACATACTGAAAAATTTTCTTGAAACTCTATTGTCCACCACATTGTAATTACATTGTTGATAGTTGTATATTATCTTTGCCACATATATTCTAAACATGCAAATACAGTTTAACTTATCCTATTGATCAGAAATGACTTCTTTGTAGTTTTGAGTCATAAAATGCTGAGAAGACTTAGCTTAAAGTTTCATTTTTCAGATTTCCATGATCCATTGACAATTGGTAATCCAGATAATCCATTATCAGTTCAACTGAGTATTTCTCACATCAATTAAAGGAAAGCCATTAAGTGAATAGTATTTTTAAAATGACTATTCCATGACCAGAAGGGAAGGTAAATAAAACAGCTGGTAGATTTGGACAACTTTCCATTGTATGCCTGTTTATCCCACACTTTTGATGTAGAATTTGGTTGTTATTGTACTACTTATATGGAAGAATCGAACCTTACCCACAAAGCTGTCAGATTCAGCCCATAGGCAAAACTGTCGACATTTTTTTTCCACAGAGAGTACTAGCTGCAAAAGGGGATTAGCAGCAACCATCTAAAACACTGAGGGGTCAATTAAATACCTGAGTAGCGTTGAGAAGTCAGCACTACTGATTATGTAGCACTGCAGCTTTTTGCAATATTGGCTGAGAAGAGTGAGGATGACATATAGAGCAAGAAGCTTTTCCTCATTAAGCTGGAGAGGGAATGGTAGACTGATGCCCACCCATTAGGATAAATTCTCCAAATATTGATCATGGGATGGGGGGAGCAGGAGAAGCAGTTCACTGCACTAGACAAAAAAGGCTTCATGCAGGAAATACCCCCAGTTAGGACGAGAGTCTTGTATGTGGCTGTTCACCCTTGATATATATGAAAAATGAAGGTTATGTTTTATTTGTTCATTCATGGGATGTGCATCAATATGTACCAATATCTATTGCTGGAACAATATGTTTGCTCATTCCTAGCTTACCTAGAGAAGGTGGTGGTGAGCTGTCCAATTGTACAGCTTCAGTCCAGTAGTTACACCCACAATACTCATCGGGATGGAGTTCCAGGATTTTGACCCAGCGACGCTGAGTGAACGGAGGTATATTTCCAAGTCTGGATGGTGAATATCACCAGCATTGTAGCAGGACGCTTCATTAATTACACAAAGGTAATCATTCACAACTTATGTGTCACACAACTTGCACAGTGTATATGCATCAATTAAAATAGACACACTAATCCACAAGTTGTCAACATCTATTTACACATTATGGAAAAAAAAATTGAATACCTTAAAATTGACATCAGGATTTGCTGTGTTTTATCATTTATTTCAAACACACAGAATCTAGCAGAAGATGTTCATTGCTGATATTTGAATAACTGATTATTAAAGTGAAGGAGAAATTTATTTGACCATAGTAAAATACCAGATAAAATTTGCTTCCCTTAATCAATGTCTTCTGCAGTCTGTGGAAGCTGTCTGACAGTACCCCAATGGTCCTGGTGCATTTCTGGTCCTAGAATATAGAACAGTACAGAACAGGCCCTTCGGCCCACGATGGTGTGCCGAACATCTATCCTAGATTAAGCACCCATCCATGTACCTATCCAATTGCCGCTTAAAGGTCACCCATGATTCTGACTCTGCCACTCCCACAGGCAGCGCATTCCATGCCCCCACCACTCTCTGGGTAAAGAACCTACCCCTGACATCCCCCCTATACCTTCCACCCTTCACCTTAAATTTATGTCCCCTTGTAACACTCTGTTGTACCCGGTAAGTCTCTGACTGTCTACTCTATCTATTCCCCTGATCATCTTATAAACCTCTATCAAGTCACCCCTCATCCTTCGCCGTTCCAATGAGAAAAGGCCTAGCACTCTCAACCTATCCTCATACGACCTATTCTCCATTCCAGGGAACATCCTGGTAAATCTCCTCTGCACCCTCTCCAAAGCTTCCACATCTTTCCTAAAGTGAGGCGACCAGAACTGCACATAGTACTCCAAATGTGGCCTTACCAAGGTCCTGTACAGCTGCAACATCACCTCACGACTCTTGAATTCAAACCCTCTGCTAATGAACTCTAATAAACCATAGGCCTTCTTACAAGCTCTATCCACCTGAGTGGCAACTTTCAAAGAGCTATGAACATAGACCCCAAGATCCCTCTGCTCCTCCACCTTACTAAGAACCCTACCATTAACCCTGCATTCCGCATTCTTATTTGTCCTTCCAAAATGGACAACCTCACACTTGACAGAGTTGAACTCCATCTGCCACTCCTCAGCCCAGCTCTGCATCATATCTAAGTCCCTTTGCAGCCGACAACAGCCCTCCTAACTATCCACAACTCCACCAATCTTCATATCATCTGCAAATTTACTGACCCACCCTCTGACTCCCTCTTCCAAGTCATTAATAAAAATTCCAAACAGCAGAGGACCCAGAACTGATCCCTGCGGAACTCCACTTGTAATGGGCTCCAGGCTGAATATTTACCATCTACCACCACTCTCTGACTTTGACCGGTTAGCCAGTTTTCTATCCAATTGGCCAAATTTCCCGCTATTCCATGCCTCCTGACCTTCTGCATAAGCCTACCATGGGGAACCTTATCAAATGCCTTACTAAAATCCATGTACACTACATCCACTGCTCTACCCTCCTCCACATGCTTGGTCACCTCCTCAAAGAGTTCAATAAGACTTGTAAGGCAAGACCCACCCCTCACAAATCCGTGCTGGCTTTCTTAATCAAGCAGTGTCTTTCCAGATACTCATAAATCCTATCCCTCAGTACCCTTTCCATTACTTTGCCTACCACAGAAGTAAGACCAACTGGCCTATAGTTCCCGGGATTATCCCTATTCCCTTTTTTGAACAGGGGCACAACATTCGCTACTCTCCTGTCCCCTGGTACCACCCCCATTGACAGTGAAGACAAAAAGATCATTGCCAACGGCTCTGCAATTTCCTCTCTTGCTTCCCACATAATCCTAAGTTATATCCCGTCAGGCCCAGGGGACTTGTCTATCCTCAAGTTTTTCAAAATGCCCAACAATCTTCCTTCCTAACAAGTATCTCCCCTAGCTTACCAGTCTGTTTCATACTCTCCTCTTCAACAATATGGTCCCTCTCATTTGTAAATACTGAAGAAAGGTACTCATTCAAGACCTCTCCTATCTCTTCCGATTCAATACACAGTCTCCCACTACTGTCCTTGATCGGACCTATCCTCGTTCTCGTCAATCTCGTGTTTCTCGCATACGCATAAAAGGCCTTGGGGTTATCCTTGATCCTACCCGCCAAAGATTTTTCATGCTCTCTCTTAGCTCTCCTAATCCCTTTCTTCAGCTCCCTCCTGGCTATCCTGTATCCCTCCAACGCTCTGTATGAACCCTGTTTCTTCAACCTTATGTAAGCCTCCTTCTTCCTCTTTACTAGACATTCAACCTCCCTCGTCAACCAAGGTTCCCTGACATGACCATCTCTTTCCTGCCTGACAGGTACATACATATCAAGGATACGTCGTATCTGTTCCTTGAAAACGTTGCACATTTCAATGATATCCTTCTCTGATAGCCTATGCTCCCAATTTATGCTCCTCAGATCCTGTCTTGCAGCATCGTATTTACCCTTCCCCCAAATGTAAAACCTACCCTGTTGCACGCACCTATCTCTCTCCATAACCAAGGTGAAAGTCACAGAATTGTGGTCACCATCACCAAAACGCTCACCCACTAACAAGCCCATCACTTGTCCCAGTTCGTTACCAAGTACCAAATCCAATATGGCCTCCCCACTGGTCGGACAATCTACATACTGAGTTAGAAAAGCTTCCTGGACACACTGCACAAACACCGCCCCTTCCAATCTACTTGATCTAAAGAGTTTCCAATCAATATTTGGGAAGTTGAAATCGCCCATGACTAGTACCCTGTGGCTTCTGCACCTTTCCAAAATCTGTTTCCCAATCTGTTTCTCCACATCTCTGCTGCTATTGGGGGGCCAATAGTAAACACCCAACAAGATGACTGCTCCTTTCCTATTTCTGACTTCAGCCCATACTACCTCCAAAGGCAGATCCCCCTCGAACTGCCTTTCTGCAGCTGTTATACCATTTCTAATTAGCAATGCCACACCCCTCCTTTTTTACCACCCTCCCTAATCTTACTGAAACATCTGTAACCAGGAACCTCCAACAACCATTCCTGTCCCTCTTCTATCCACATTTCCATGATGGCCACAACATCGTAGTCCCAAGTACCGATCCAAGCCTTAAGTTTACCCATCTTATTTCTGATACTCCTTGCGTTGAAGTATACACACTTGAACCCATCTCTGTGTCCGCAAGTATTCCCTGTCAGTGCTACCTTCTTCACAGCCTCCCTACATTTTTGGACATCCTGAAATAAAATATACAAACTCCACACAAACAGTCACCTGAGGATGGAATCGAACCCAAGTCCCTGGTGCTGTGAGACAGCAGTGTTAACCACTGAGCCAAGGTGCTGCCCTAACAGGTGGCCCTGTTCTCAATTTCTTGTTAGCATTGTCACTCTTAACCTCTGCTATGGCTTTGGTATTCTGCAAATGATGCTTCTTTTCAGTAGATATGAAGCATTTAATAGAAGTAATTTCTTCTGCGATGTTGGACCATAAAATCATCAGAGCCAGAAGCAAAAGAGTGGGCCATGCAGCCCAAAGGTTCTGCTCTACCATTTAATGAGTTCATGGCTGGTCTGATATACCTCAAGGAGGAAGTGGGTACTGCAGATGTTGGAAATTAGAGTATTGCTGGAAATGCACAGCAGATCAGGCCGCATCCGAGGAGCAGGAAAATTGATGTTTTGGGCAAAAGCCCTTCATCAGGAATAACCTCAACTGATACACCTCACTCCACTTTCCTGCGTCTTCCCCATAACCTTTGATTTTCTCACTGATTAAAAATGTGTCTATCTCAGTCTTGAATATACTTAGCAACCCAGCCTTCTGTGGTAAAAAAAATCACACAGATTCACTACCCTCTGCGAGAAGTCTCTCCTCATCTCTTGATTACTCAGACATGGGACCAGCTGTGGCAATGTGTATTTGATCATCATGGTGGCTATGAAATTTGTTGTACATATAGACCATGTCAATCCATCATTAACATGTAGTCATTCTGACTTATGGCTGCCCTAGATTTCTTTCATTCTCCTGGTGCCAAACTTCCCATTTTCCTTCCTCTTAAAATATACTGCACACAGATGAATATCTAACATGAAGGTGTTGTGAATGATGCAAGCATTGAAGATATTATCCTGAGTCTAGAGATACTAGACTCTCCAGCAAACTTCCAGCAACCAAATGATAAGAATCCACATGATAACCATCCCTACTCCTGAAAAAGCCAACAGTTCTGTGTGCATTGGATGTTGTTGGTCAGAGGTGGAAGAAATGTAGTCATTATTCTGTTGAATAATGCATCTCTGATGCCCTTGATTTATCTGTGAGTGACAGACTGACTGGAGCTGCAGATGTTCCCCATACTATCTATGACAGGGCAGGATTCATTAATATGGAACACCATGTTGAATTTGATGACTATTTCATTGCTGTACCGATGTCATGTTGTGTGCAGATATCTGCATGAAGGAGCTTTGCTAATTGTTCCCTGCTAAACATCAGCCTTTTTAAACACATTGCATTGCTTTTACTAAGTGGCTGTTGCTAGAGGAGATTGATTCCCAGAGGTAATATTACTTGTCTACTGGAGTGGTGGCACAGTGACTCACTGCCAGGGACCTGGGTTCAATCCCACCCTTGGGCAACTCTCTATGTAAAGTTTGTGCACTCTCTCTCTGTCTGTGTGGCTTTCCACAATCCAAAGATGTGCAGGTTAGAGGGGATTGGCCAGGCAAATTTCCCATAATGTTCAGGGATGTTTGGGTTAGACTGGGAGATGTAGGGGAGCAGGGGGATGAGTCTGGCTGGGATGCTGTTTGGAGGATCAGTGTGGACTTGTTGGGCAGAATGGCCTGTTTCCACCCTGTAGGGTTTCTATGATGAGTCTTTGTTGCAGTAGCCAGAAATCAAAAACTATGAAGAAGCAATCAGTCTACTTACATTTGAATTAGTAATTCAATACTCTCTCTCAATTTATATTCCATCTCCTGTCAGAAAGTTGGAAGTCTTTGGAACCCTTTGTCACACAGAGCTGTGAGTGCAGACACCGAGTGTATATCTAAGGCTGAGATGGATTCTTGATCAGTCAGGGAATTGAAGGTTCTGGAAAATGGCAGGAAAGTGGATGTGAGGAATGTCAGATCAGCCGGGATCCGATTGAATGGTGGAGCAGACTCGAAGGGCCAAATGGCCTACTCCTCTTCCTATTCCCTATGGTCTGATGAATCAATGGTTATTGGAAATAAACACATAAAACAAAACTGTGTGAGTATTTCATTCCAACAGCAAAATGGGGTAAATTCCCAATCCCATTCCTGAAGAAGGGCTTATGCCCGAAACGTCAATTCTCCTGCTCCTTGGATGCTGCCTGGCCTGCAGCGCTTTTCCAGCACCACACGTTTCGACTCTGGTCTCCAGCATCTGCAGTCCTCACTTTCTCCTAAATTCCCAATTTGGCTCTTTGACCTCATAACATGAGAACAGTAGCATTCATTTGCTCTCCACCCTCTGAAGGGAAGTTTATATCAAAAATGTGAAGTATGTATGTGTTCCTCTACAATCTGAATGCTTCAGCTTATTATTGCTAAATGCCTGCTAGAGTAATACTTTCTACCAGCAGTAACATCTCGGCCTTGACTGAAGGGTCTGTTTCCGTGCTGTACATCTCTATGACTCTGTGACTCTGTGACCAAACAATTTGACAAATCTATGATACATTCCAGTATCCTCTACGATTCTACACAATAAAAAGTAGACCAATTTGTTAATATTGTGTGTCAGTATGAAACTAATCAGATTTATCGCTAATTTTTCAAATAGAACACGGTGCAATCAATTATCGAATGAACCTAAATATTTAATTTGCATTTCAAGGTAGTGCAAAGACTTGGCATGGTGGCTCAGTGGTTAGCACTGCTGCCTCACAGTGTCAGGGACCTGGGCTCAATTCCAATCTTGGGTGGCTGTCTGTGTGGGTTTCCTCTGGGTGTTCCAGTTCCCTCCCACAATCCAAAGATGTGCAGGTTAGATGGATTGGCCATGTGAAATTGCCCTTAGTGTTCAAGGGTATGTAGGTTAAGTGCATTAGTCAGGGGTAAATATGGGACAATAGAGTAGGGGAATGCGTCCGGGTGGGTTACTCTTCAGAGGGTCGGTGTGGGCTTGTTGGGCCGAAGGGCCTGTTTTCACACTGTAGGGATGGGTAAATACTTTTAAAAGTTGACTGTAAAACAAATTTCAGGTTGTTTTTGAGCTGATTGAATCATGAGTTTGCTTTCTTTGTTAATTTCTTATGTTGTATTGTCTTCCAATTTTCGTCCTTCTCTGGAGGACTGTAACTCCTGCTTTGTTCCATGGCTGTCAACAATGTTACAATATTTCAATCAGTAGATGACTCTCATGTGTCATGTCATGGTGGGCACTGTGGTGCGTTTCTGCCAAGCTTGATAGAAAGCCTTCCTCCTCGCATGTGTTGCTGGTGTAATGTGAATGCAATATTGGGCTCTTAGATTCTTATAAGGAGTTCGTAGAGTCTTAGAGTCATATGGCATGGGGTTTTAGAGTCATCTTGTCCATGTTGACCAAGTTTCCCAAACTAAATGTAACCATCCTAGCACAGGCAAAACAGAAACACGCAAGAGAATTCCTTGAAGCCTGGCACTCCAATCAGAGCTCAACCAATAAACATATTGAACTGGATCCCATATACAAATAACTCCGATACAACAGCAGAAGTACCAGAAAATAGAGACACATCAATACTAGGTGAGACAGAGCACCAACACTTCATTGGAGGTGCTCTGACTGTGTCACCTAGCAAGGTGCAGCAAAACACGTCAGCTTGGCAAACGAAACTACAGCCTCTCTCACAATCCGAGCTACAAATCTTTTCAAAAACTCTTAATTAGTCTCTTTTGGCCAACATCTTTCTAAACCTTTCCTATTCACACAGCCTCCAAATGTCATTTAAATGTGAGTTTCACAAAACAGGTTGCAATCATGAATCACTTCTTCAATATTTCATAGATCCTATAAGCCGGTCATAGCTGCATTCCTTTCCCAATTGCATTTGCACATTGATTTCTATTTCAATTTCATTAGAAATGATCTTGAAACAGCTTTTGTCTTCACAATGTGGAATGAAAAACAAGGTTGAATGTTTCAATGGGCAACTGTGAGTGGATGCTTGCATTGGGGAATGCTGGCAGGGCTTGCTGCCTCGAGAAAAGGTATTAGCCTGGAATTCCTCCAATTTCCTCCTTTTCTGCTGCTAGAACTTTACCAGAAGGGGAGTAGAAACTTATTTGCACCTTTAATGTGGATTGGTTTCTGCCACAACTCCAGTGAAATGAGCAACACAGTGGTTCAGTGGTTAGCACTGCTGCCTCACAGCTACCAGGGTCCTGGGTTTGATTCCCACCTCAGGCGACCGTCTGTGTGGAGTTTGCACATTCTCCCTGTGTCTGTGTGGGTTTGCTCTGGTTTCCTCCCACAATCCAAAGATTTTTCAGGTTAGGTTAAATTGGCCATGCTGAATTACCCACAGTGTTAGGTGCATTAGTCAGGGGTAAATGTAGAAGGTGGGTTACACTTCAGAGAGTCGATGTGGACTTGTTGGGCCAAATGGCCTGTTTCTACAGTGTAGGGAATCTAATACATCAAAGTAAGGCACAGCTCTGATGCAATTCTGAGTCATTTCAGCTTGTTAAGAAGTTTTAGTGTTGGGGGCCTGTGTTTATTTTTAAATACATTTTGAAATTATTTTTAAATTTATTTTTTTGACCAATTGCAGTCCACGTGGTGATGGTGCACACCCACAGTGCTGGTGGAAGGGTGGTGCAGATTCTTTGAGCCAGTGACAGTGAAAGAACAGTGATATAGCTCCATTTCAGGTTGCGGTTTGATTTAGTGGAGAGCTGCCAGGTGGTGGTGCTCCCATGCATTTTCTGCCCCTGTCCATTGAGATGTTAAAAGTCATGGGTTTAGAAGATGCAGCTGGAGAAGCATTGGTGAGGTTCTGCTGTAGACAGTAGCCACTGAGTGACTATTTAATGTAATGTGCCAATCCAATAGGATGTTTTGTCCTGAATGGTGTTAAGCTTCAGAAAGATTATTCAGCTGTATTTATTTTAGTAAATAGGGATTATTCCACCACAATTCTGACTGTGTTTAACAGATGGCGAACAGGTTTTGCAAAGTCAGGAATTCACTAATGAAAATCAGGAAACTGGCTAATGAATTCCTAGCCTCTGATCTGCTCTTGTAGCCACAGAATTTACAATGACTGGTCCAGCTCTACTTCTGGTCAATGGTAACTCCCAGATGTTGATTGTGATGAATTCAGCATTGCTAATGCCAGTGAATGTTAAGAGGCAATAGTTAGATTGCTCTCTTGTTGGAGATGGTCAACGTCTGGCAGTTGTACGGTGAAAATGTTACTTGCCACTTTTCAACCCTCTCCTTATGTTGACTTTATTTTGCTGAATATTGCAAGGACAGCTGGGCATCTGAGAAGTTATAAACATACACATAGTAATCATGAGCTGACATTCCTACCTCTGACCTTGTAATTAAAGGAAAGCTCGTGATGAAGCAGCTGAAGATGTTTGGGCCTGGGATATTGTCCTGAGCAACCCTTGGAGCAATATCCTGGAGCTGAGATGATTGGCTTCTACCAACGTCAATCAACAAAAACAGGTCAATGCTGTACAGGATATTGGTTAGACCACTTTTGGAATACTGCATTCAATTATGAGCTCCCTGCTATAAGAAAATGTTATTAAACTTGAAAGAGTTCAAAAAAGATTGACAAGGATGTTACCAGGGTTGGTGGGTTTGAGTTATAGGGAGAGGCTGAATACGCTGGGGCTGTTTTCCCTGGAGCATCAGAGGCTGAGGGGTGACCTTGTAGAGGTTTATAAAATCATGGGGGGCATGGATAGGATAAATAGACAAGTCTTTTCCCTGGGGGCGGGGAGTCCAGAACTAGAGGGCACAGGTTTAGGGTGAAAAGGGAAAAATTTAAAAGGGACCTAGGGACCAACTATTTCACACAGAGGGTGGTGTGTGTATGGAACGAGCTGTCCAAGGAAGTGGTGGAGGCTGATACAATTAGAACATCTAAAAGGTATATGGATGGTTATATGAATAGGAAGAGTTTAGAGGGGTATGGGCCAAATGCTGTCAAATGGGACTAGATTAGGTTAGGATATCTGGTTGCCATGGATGAGTTGGAGCGAAGGGTCTGTTTCTATGCTGTATATCTCCATGATTCTATGACTCTAAACACATCTCTTAATGCCATAGTATCATCACAATAGATCATTCATTCATTCATTCATTCATGTGTGCTCTGCTTGAAGGCAGGATCTTTGCTCATTGTTAACTGATGTTTCATCTTGGGCTGTTTCCTAACTATTTTTAAATGGTGGTTTGCCATTACCTTCCACTCTTAGGGACAAGGCAAAGAGATATGTCTGCTTAAGATAGAAATGGAAGTAATGAAAGCCCTTTAAATCCAGTTAGTCAAAAAAAAATCTTTTTGTCTCAAATACTGAAGTGAACAAGTATATGGTTCATTTGGGTTAGATTGCATTTTTTTTACTGGTAATATATCAATTATGCTGAAGATTTCATTTTGTATTTTGCTGAAAATTCTGCTGATTTTCTAAATTAGTATCCAGAGTGGTATTCCCAGAACATTGAGTGATACAGTAAGGTGTACAGATATTTCTCAATAATGCCCCACTATTTCAACATGCAAATTATTCAAATTTATGCATTATCTAGAAAATGCAAATGGACATATTTTGTGTTTTCAAATGAAGGAAACTATTCAGCAGCTTATATTGTGCTTTTATTTCCATTTTAAAAAACAATGAAATGTTTAACTATATAGTGTGTGAGGTGAATGCTACCTAAACTCTGCTTTTAGTTACCTTATTTAAGACACTAAAATATGATTGCAGGAATGTGCAATTTATTGACGCAAATATATTTATAGTAACAATTACTTCATTGACTATAGTAATAATTGAACATTTTTGAATAAGATTAATTATAAGCCCAAATTATCTGTAAAAGTCTGAAGAACCTCATCAGAACATTGATATTATTAACAACTTTTCCCAATACGCCAATCATTTTAGAATAGGCTTACTATTGCACCTTTTCTGCTTGGTAAGTAAATGTAATTAAAGAAAATGCAGCAGCCTGATCTGCTTTATAGTCATGGGTCTACAACCTACTCCAAGGTAATAAGTGATTTGTGCATTTGCAGATTACAATTAATTGTTAACTTATTCAACTTTCCATCCAAACAGTAAATGGTTCGTTATAACCAAATATAGCAAAATTCATCTTATTTTCCCAAGACATTTGGTGAATCCTGGCACCCTCTTTGAGAACAATATTTTTGACACACTGAAAGTGGGCATCGTTGGCACTAAGACCGTGCTGGATTTTGGATTGTCCCTGCTTTTGGACTTCCTGGCCTTAGTTTGGAAGACCGCGTGCACATGTTTTCTGTTGTCACATATCCTGATCTGGAACTTATAAAGTGGCATTGCTAGGTGCCTATCAGCAGATACTCAATCCCTGCTCCATTTACTGAAAAACAAATACAAGCTGATCCCAGTTTATTTTGCAAAGAATTACAGGACCCAGTTCCATTTACAGAACAAGAAGTGTCACTTCATCCTTCTAACTCAAGCTGAAACTCCCTGGAGTTGCAGACCCTATTGCAGAGGTAGATCAGCATCTTTGAACCTACAGAAGAGGGACAAATGGGGGTGAGAAAGTTTTAAAGCACTGCAATGGACTCAGGCCCTGTGTGCACAAAATCCTTGCTGTTTCGAGAATTAGCCAACAACAGCCACTCGATTCCCATGGTTACTCTGATGTGCTAGCAGTGCCAGGATCTCCAAGAAGGGTAAGTCCATAGAAACATATGAATTAGAAACAAGGATTTATCATCTTATACCTCTACGTGAAAATGCAAAATGTTGACACACCAGTTTAACTATTAAGAAGTGCTGATTGACACTGAGCCTGCTGAGGGCTTCAGGGTTTTTGAGATGACATCTGATTTGCACCAAAAAGTCAAAGAAGTTTTGACTAAGGGACAACCATTATAGGATTTTGTAGGGCTCCCTCGACAGAAACGGAACTCAAACAGTAGGCAGAATCCATTGACTTGAACTGTGTTGTCAGCAGAGAATTGTTTCATACTGGTCACGTGATTACAGGGGGTTGTGTAAGTGTTTTCCGCTCCAATAAACACTGAAGATAGTTCAGGCTGCAAGATTTGGCCAATTTGTGAGGAAACAGAACTGATGAGAGAGCTAATGCACAGCGGGCCTCATTTGAGCTCATTGAAGAATTGTAACTGGAAGTCATTCAGATTGGAACACAGCGTGGTGAATGAGTCATGAATAGGCTCAGGCCGATGCCAGATGCTGAAAAAATGCAAGTTCAACAGAATTAACTCCCAGCAAAACTGGAGTCAATGGGAATCTGGTAGAAATCTCTCTGCTGGTTGGAATCATACCTGGCACATACAAAGGTGGTTGTGGTTGTTGGAGGTCAGTCATCTCAGCTCCAGGACATCTCTGCAGGAGTCCCTCAGGGGAGTGATTTAGGCCTGACCATCTTCAGCTGCTTCATCAATGACCTTCCCTCCATCATAAGGTCAGAAGTGGAGATGTTCATTGATGATTGAACAATGTTTAGCACAATTCGGACTCATCAGATACTGAAGCAGTCCATGTTTAAAGACAATATCCAGACTTCTGCTGAAAAGTGGCAAGTAACTTCCACACCATACAAATGCCAAGCAATGACCATCTCCAACAAGAGACAATCCAAGCATTGCCTTTTGACCTTCAGCCATGATACTATTGCAGATGCTGATGGGTCAGAGTGGAGCTGGAAAATAACACAGCAGGTCAGGCAGCATCAAAGGAGCAGGAGAGAGTAGAAATGGGCAACTTCAGAACGTAGGCCACATGTTGGGTATCTGATCTGCCCTTGGTCCATAGTTGTGCCAAAAGTTCCAAATGGAGTAATTCTAGATAATTTGGTTGCAGATTGATGACCAGATGTGGGTATTTCATAGTTGATGCATCCACCATGATGCAGAAACTAGCCACACGTAGAGGAGCACAGGAGCATCACAAGGGAACTGTGCATCGAAGGCACGTTACATTACTGCAGTTTCCATTTGCACTTTGCTTTTCCATGTATATACACTGGAATTTCAAAGCTTCAACTTCATTGGTGCGACTTCTTCAGAACTAAGAAGAAATTCTCCCAACAGATGCTGCCAGACCTGCTGAGTTTCTCCAGCACTTTCTGTGTTTATAACCTGTAATGTTAAAGTAAAAAATGAGGTCTGCAGATGCTGGAGATCACAGCTGCAAATGTGTTGCTGGTCAAAGCACAGCAGGCCAGGCAGCATCTATTCCTGAGATGCTGCCTGGCCTGCTGTGCTTTGACCAGCAACACATTTGCAACCTGTAATGTTAACTCTGTTTTTCTCTCTCTCTCAACAGCTGCTGCCAGACCTGCTGAGTTTCTTGAGCATTTCCTGTGTTTGTATCAAGTGAGATCCATTAGTATAATCAAATGCAAGGATTGCAAGGCAGTTGCTAGATTTCAGTTTCACCGAGTTTGATAAATTACCTTTATTCATTTCTGAAATAATCTGTAATCCTTATAGAAAACATTTTAGAAGTATCCAACGGTAACAAACTTCAAGATGCAATCTTTCCCAACTGTCTCCCTGAATTGACATAATTCCATGAATCCCGAACATTACAAACACCGTTTACTGATAGATGCGCTGACAATACATGCTAAAGCTCTCTGTACTGTCTTTCAAATTTACAATAGGTGATCTTGTTAGAATAGTAAAAAATGAGGTCTGCAGATGCTGGAGATCACAGCTGCAAATGTGTTGCTGGTCAAAGCACAGCAGGCCAGGCAGCATCTCAGGAATAGAGAATTCGACGTTTCGAGCATATAGCAGAGCAAAGTTACACATCCCTTTACCTGAAGGCAAGATGTGAAATTACTGCAATGTTATCTAAAACCCAAAAGAGTAAAGTTTGCCTTCAATAGAATTTTTAAAAATTCAAGAAGCTAGTGTTTTAAGCAGTTTTTTTTCAATCTAACTGACCTCATTCTTTGACATAACCTGTGAGTGCACACCTGTCATCCTCGGTGACATTTTGCTGTTTTAGAAGTAGGTTCCTTCACCATAAAGATCATTGCACTTGACTACTCTAAAGATGTTACACTTGATTCAGTGCATTGTTAATGCATGTCATTTCAATTATATTATTAAGCAGCTTTCTATTGTTTGGATGAATAGAAAGTGCAATGAATTAATGAGAACTAAAGTGCCAACACTAGAAAGGTCCAAAATTGTATTAAATAGGAATCCATGTGGGAAGCATGGAATAGCAGGGAAGTGAGCTAAGGTTCCCACAGTCACGGTTTCAAGAGCTAGAGCAGTTAGTTAAAAAAAGGACATCAAGATTTGGAGATGCCGGTGTTGGACTGGGGTGTACGCAGTTAAAAATCACACAACACCAGGTTATAGTCCAACAGGTTTAATTGGAAGCACATTAGCTTTCGGAGCGTCGCTCCTTCATCAGGTGATTGTGATCACAACCACCCGATGAAGGAGCGTTGCTCCCAAAGCTAATGTGCTTCCAATTAAACCTGTTGGATTATCACCTGGTGTTGTGGGATTTTTAACAATGGACATCAAAGGTGGGAATCTCTTGTTTAGACCCACTATCCGGACTGGGGGTGAGCATAAGAATATTAAATTATCAAGAGCTGGTAGAAATGGTGTATCTGTCACGTCTCTGTTAATTCTAGGGCAGGAAAAACTATTCAACATGTATGGTTTGGGACTGAGTACTCAAGGGATTGCTAACTAGTACCGTGGAGGCAGGTTTAGATTGCTTTGGCAAGGGAACAAATGGCATGACAAAAGACCTGAAATGAGAAATGAAATGTATAGATGACAAGAGTGATGTGTAGCATTAGAATAAATAATATATGGTTCAGGAAACGGGGGCTTCAGACAGTTGGCAAACATGAATAGTCTAAAACATATTTAAAGATATCATTGTAATCGGTTTTCCTTTGTTTTTGAAGATGACAGTTTCTTGTGTGCGTAGAGTCATCTGTTGTGTGTTTTAATGTAAGGGAAGGCTGGAGAAACTGTTGTTTTCTCTGGAGCAGAGGAAGCTGAGGGAAGACTTGATTGAAGTCTATAAAATTACGAGGTGCATAGATAGGGTTGACAGTTAGAATCTTTTTCGTAGATTTGAAATGTCTAAAACTAGAGGACATGCATTTAAGGTGAGAAGGGGAAAGTTCAAAGGAGATGTGAGAGTTTTTTACAGAGAGGATGATAGGAATCTGGTAGCACTTCCACGGGTGGTAGTGAAGGAAAATATTATAGAGACATTTAAGGGACTTTTAAATAAGCGCATGATTATGAATGTAATGGAGGGATATGAACCAAAGGCAGGCAGAGGGATTAATATAATTGGACGTCATGCTTGGCTGAACATGGTGGGCCATAGGGTCTGTTCCTGTGCTGTACTATTCTATACTCTGACAGTGAGGATGCATGGTTTTCCACAATGTGGACTGATTTTGTTGGGACTGCCCAGCTTAACTTTAGCCCTTTGCTGCTAATGTTCTCTGCTGTTTAAAAGAGACACCACTACTTGAGAATATTTGGATTAGATTCCCTAGATTCCCTACAGTGTGGAAACAGACCCTTCGGCCCAACAAGTCCACACCGACCCTCCGAAGAGTAACCCACCCAGACCCATTTTCCCTCTGACTAATGCACCTAACACCGTGGGGCAATTTAGCATGGCCAATTCACCCCTAACCTGCACATTTTTGGACTGTGGGGGGAAACCGGAGCAAACCCATGCAGACACAGGGAGAATGTGCAAACTCTACACAGTCGCCCAAGGCTGGAATTGAACCTGGAACTTTGTTGGATATTTTTCTCCCAGTCAATCACAAACATTTCCTGACGCTTGCCCTAAAGGAGTCCTTGAATCTTAATCTCACAGACAGTTTCTAAATTGAAGTCGTGAATCCATGGCTATCTTAGGCATCTTCTGATCATTCACACATCACACGTGCCCCCTGCATCAGAGCTGGGCTTACTGGAGAAATGCTTTAATTTCTGCTCTTTGAAGTACATCAGTGTTGACCACTTAGTCATCCCATTTCATGCCCATGATGTTTCAACTTCATCTCATGTCAGAACCTGTCCAGCTGCATAATATTTTTGAATAGATGGTCCATGTCTCATTGGTATAAGGAAGGTGGATATTGTCACAGCTTTGTTGTAAGGTTGATACTGATTTCCTCCACAGTCTCTTCCATGAATTGGTGATTGAAGCTTGTTCTGACGATTTGATTTGTCACCTCACCCAAAAAGCAGTCTGGAGATTGTGTTTCTGAGACAAGTTATCTGTGGCCTTCAGGCTTATCTCATTGACAGTTATAAAAGGTGGGGTATAGTCTGAATCCGGTGATGTCAGTGGATTATATTTGTCTTCTTTAATCAGTTGGTTAACTCATTGTCATTGGTCAGTTTTCAAACACAGTGACACAGAGACACGATCATCAGAAAACAGCTTCCTTGTCTCTGCAGTGTTTGTTAAGGGTATTAGTTGCTTGAAGTTGAGAATGTTGCTTTCTGCTCTGAATTGAATGCACATTCCATCAACGTTTCCATCAAATTCCTCAGAAAAGAATGGACAGACGCCATGACAGATGTAAGTCACAGGGGTCAGTGAGACGCCATGACAGATGTAAGTCACAGGGGTCAGTGTAGTCACTTATTGGCAGCTACTCTGCTTCTCATCCCATGGCTGAATTACTCTGTCAGATTTACACTTTTATGAGGATATCCAAGTTTGGTTATAACTTCTTTAAAAATATTTTTATTGCAAAAAGATTTTAAAGTTTTTTTACAAAATTATAACATTACTACAAAATTACTACAACAAGCTTATGATGTAACAACAATAGCAATAATCGAACTACTTTACTTCACAAACAATTTTTAAAAAAATTAAAAACAAACCAGCCATGCTACAATTCAGCAAATAATTAAACAAAAAAAACTAAATTAGATCGGATTGAACCTAGGCAAATTAAGTTAAGTTACAAAACTCAGCGCTACCCCACCAAAGCACCCCATCACCAGGAGCATCAGTTGGCATACCCATATTTATTCGGGATTCCTCCTCCCCGGCCTGCCAGACACAGCCCTCATGGATACACAAAGGCCCTGTCCAATATGGCCAACAAGTCTGCGTCTATATAGTTCAAAAAGGGCTGCTTCCATACTGAAAATGTGTTGCTGGTTAAAGCACAGCAGGTTAGGCAGCATCCAAGGAATAGGAAATTTGACGTTTCGGGCATAAGCCCTTCATCAGGAATCTCATTTTTTACCCTGCTTCCATACTGGTAAGGAAGTCCAGGGGGATGTGCTCCATAACTAACCTACGCTACCCTGAGAGCCCTCGGGGATTCTCCGATACCCAGCTCATCAGAATGTTCTTTCTCGCACAATGTGAAAGGATATTAAACAGTTTGTCCCCATGCACATCCAAAGAGGGGAGACTTGGCAGACCCAAGAGGAGGGACACTGGAGCAACCTTGACCTCAGTTTCCAAGACCCCCTCCAAAACACTTGCTATTGCGCCCTAATACCAGTGACCACAAGCAATGAGTTAGATACCAATACCCATTTTACATTTGGGGCACATTGGAGATTCTCCTGTCTTAAATTTTGTAAGCTGCTCCGATGCCAAATAAGGCCTGTTTAGTACCTTCAGTTGCATAGTCTGTGTCCTATTGGGAATCAAAATCTTCCTTACGTTCTCCCAAATATCCTCCCATACCTCTGACGAGATCTCCATCCCCAATTTCTGAGTCTAAATCCTGCACAGAAGCTCAACATACTTTGAGACATTACCTCCTAGTAAATGCTAGAGAGTACTGATTGAAGGTACCTGTGGACTGAAGTACTCTCCTCTCCAGACTTACAGGGGCTAACCGGTAATGTAGTCTTTTTCTGTGTAAAGTCCCTAATCTGAAAATAACGAAAGAGCTCCCTCCTTTTATTTCTGGCTCAACTACTCAAAAGACATCAAGACCTCCCTAAAAAAATCGTGGGTCTGCTGCTGGGCCTGGCCAAACTGGCCATAAACAGGTCCAGGCAGCGGGCTGTGGAGGGGGTCGTTAGGGCTGACTGCCTGCCCCTCTTCCGCGGTTACGTTAGGGCCCGGGTGTCCTTGGAGAAGGAGCACGCGGTGTCCACCAACACCCTGGAGTTGTTCAGGGAGAGGTGGGTGCCGCAGGGAGTGGAGTGCATCATTTCCCCCTCCAACTCTATTTTGATTTAGTCCCTGCCCTCCCCTTCACTGTTTGTTCACACAGCATTGCCCTTTGATGTGAAGGGCACTGCTTGTCACAGGCCACTCGGGTGTTTTCCTACTTTTCCTGGTGGTGGAAATTGAATAAAGATTTGTACACCTTGTCTCTCACTGTGTCTCACAGCTGCACACACACACCATGGGTGCTGGGGATAAAAATAATAAGCACTACTGCAGTTAGGCGGTAGTGTGGGGGTAAAGAGAAAAATTAAAAAAAATAAATAAACAGGAGTGAAAAAAAATAAACAGGAGCTTAGCAAAAAAAAAGAAAAAAGAAAGAAAAAAAATCAAATAAATCTCCTAGATAGGAAACTCCTCTAGATTCCTAAAGCCTAAAGCCAGAATCCATCAATCCCGGCCGGAATCCTGGCATTCCTACTATGGGAGTAAAAGGGGATGTTTTTTGTGAATTGCCCCCACCTTGTTGCATCATTCTCTATGCTTTAACCGTGTTAACGACAATCAGGTTTCTGCAGCGGTCCATAACAATTCTCAGCTTGTCCATAAATACCAAATTAATGAGGGGGCATTTTGCCTGGGAGGCCTTGATATCCCTCCAAATTGACCTCCGGTCCTGGCAAGAGTCACGTACGATAATAGGGAACTTATGATCTTTCTTAAAACCTGGAAAGTCCACGCCCCCCCATCCCCTGCGGCAGCTTCAATTTGGCCAGTTTAATAAGAGGCTGCCTATGATGCCAGGTAAAAGAATCGAGCCAACTGTTAAGCCTTTGTAGCGCCTGCCCAGACAGTGTCAAAGGGAGCATTAACGAAGGATATAATAAACCAGGAACAACAGTAATTTTAACCAGTGCTATTCTATCCAACCAGAATATCGGAAGATCCTCCCAGCGCCTAAAGTCCTGTCTCAGCTTCTCTTGCAACTACACAAAGTTAGTTTTATATAATTGATCGAAGGCTGGGGTGATAAAAATGCCCAAATACAGGAAACCTCCCTGTGAGCACCTGAAAGGGGGTAGGATTCCACCCCCAAGATTGGATACTCTAACAAGACCTCCCACAAGCAGGGCCTCTGACTTCATAAAATTGATTTTATACCCCGAGAAAGAACCAAATACATGAATCACCTGTATTAAAGGGTGGCATTATGCCCCCCCGATCCCAACTCCAGGGCAATTATATCAGGGTTCCTGCAGATAGCCTCTGGCACCTGCTCAATCACTAATGTGAACAGCAATGGTGAAAGGGACACCCTTGTCGGCTGCCTCTACCAATATTAAAATTGTCAGACCATATGCATTAGTGAGAACTGCTGCCTTAGAGTCACTATATAACACTGCCACCCATCTGGTGAACACCCTCCAAGACCAAACCATTCCAGGACATAAAAGAGGTACGGCCACTCCACCCGGTCAAACGCTTTGCCTGCATCCAGGGAGACTACCCCCAAGCCCAGAATTGGAGTTTTGTGAAACAAGAGGTTCAGCTGAGCATGATTCAGATCAGGTAAGAAGTTAAGATCAGAACTTAACTCTTTCCCTGCCCACTTATACCCGATAACATTCTCACCAAGTGTAACTTCAGAGCAGATGTCCCTTTCGAATGCCCTTTTGCCAAGAGATACAGGAAATGGTGAGGCAACTCCAGAGCGGTAAAGCGCCTGGCCCAGATGGATTCCAGATTGAGTTTTATAAGGAGTTTATAAACATGTTAGCCAGGCCAAGGTTGAACATGTACAATTCTTCTAAGTCCTGGAGGGAGAGAGAACGATTACCCATGTGCATAGAGATATGAGTTCTCAATGAACCAACACATGAAACAAATAAGAGGAGATTTGCCCCCTTGCCCACAGGGGGCACTCACACTACCCACTAACCCCTCCATGGCTCTTTCTAGCTGAAGCCACTCCCCAAATCCAGGCAAAACAAAGTAAAAAAAAACATCTCATAATAAGAAAATTAGAAGTGGGCATTCAAACCGTTCCACTGTACTTTGACCCCATCAGTACTGATCTAAAAAATCCCAAACCGCCTTCCACTCCAGACCAAGAAAGAGAAAAAAAAGGGAATAATAAAAAAAGCAACGGGAGGGGAGAAAGAAGGGTAAAGAAGAGAAAAAAGAGCAAAACAAGGTAAACAAGGTAAACAACAGAGAAAACAAAGGAAACACTATTGTCTGTATTATTTGAGCCAGCCAGTCCACTGTAAGGTGTCTAGGAAGTCCTTTGCCTTTTCTGATGAGTCAAAATTATACCTGGACCCTCTGTGGCTGAAACGTAACACTGCCAGATGTCTTACAGAGTGCTGAATATTTAACTCCCTCACCCTCCTCTTTACCTCATCAAAGGCCTTTCTCTTGCGGATCACAGCCACAGAAACATCTTGGAAAAATATAATTCTTGATCCCTTGTATATGAGGGCCTGTAGCTCCTTCCCCAGTGTTCTAAAGGCCTTCCAGCCCCATTTGCTTATCCCTGTAGCACTAGAGTCGCACTCGGACCAGGTGGTGGTGCTGGTCTGATCCGGGCCTGCGCACTGCGGCCTGGTAGGCCCACTCGACCCGCTCCCAGCCTGCCCTGACTTCCAGCTTCAAAAACTGCGGGAGCCAACTGACTAGCTGGCCTTCCTCCTGCTGTTCTAGCATCCCGATCAAGTTAGTGTTCTTCCAACAGCCTTGATTTTCGAGGTGGTCGATCTGCTCCACTAAAGCCTATACCTGCCTTTCCAGGGCCTGGACCCGACCCACTAAGGATTCTGCCACAGTTTTGGAGCCGCGATCTGCGGCTCCACATCCACCACGTGCTGCCTGAGACGTTGGATCTCCTGGTCATGCTTCTGCAGCATGGCCGAGATCGGTTCCAGCCTGGTCCAGGTCTCCTCCGTTGCTGAATCGATCTTCTCTTGGAGTTTCACAAACTCCGAGACCAGGCTCTGCTCCACAGGTAAGTCCCCTGGGATACTCGCAGAGACTGATGCTGTGGCCTCGGGTGTGTCCGTAGCTGCAGGGGAGTGCCCTGCTTGTTGCAATCCTCGCTGTCCTTTTCCTTTGGGTCATCTCCCCTGATCAGCAAAACTAATACACAGCAATTCTGGGGACCTAAGACTGCCGATTTTTACCACAATAGCTAAAAACAGGAGGGTAAATGCACCACCTTGCCTGGGTTATGGTGCAGAACTCAGCAGGCAGACCTACTGGATCGCCGCCATCTTGGATCTCTCGGTTATAATTTTCCTCCGTTTCAAAGACATTGTCAGGTGAACAAAGGGACAGTAGAGTCTCATCTGTTATTTATACCAGCTCTCTTGTATTCACCAAAGAGTGAAGCTCATGTCCCTCATGGCTCTATCTCTCTGAAAGCCATGGTGACTTCCTGGTGATGTAAATCCAGCTATGCAGCTTCCCAATCTGTGGAGTGGAACTGTTGCTGGAATCTTACCTGATATCAATAAGCAGCAAGATTCCTGAATGGTTGGCACCCACAGATTTTAATTCTGTTCATGAGATGTACATGAGAACAATCATAGCATCCTGAGGAATGATTTGTTGATCCCACCTTCTGGGAAATAATTGTCTGAGTTGAGTAGGAAGCTGCAGAGACTCTGAACATGGAGCTTTTCTTGAGCTGAGGGATCTGACAGCTTTATCAATGTCACAATTTACAGAGTTTCTCATTTAAATAAAAAAGATAGATGCAGGAGGAGGCCATTCAGCCCTTCCAGTCTACATCACTCATCATGATCATGGCTAACCATCCAATTTAATAGCCTAATCCTGTTTTCTCCCCATAACCTTTGAACCCATTCACCCCAAGTGCTATATCTAGCCACCTCTTGAATGCATTCAATGTTTTGGCATCAACTCCATCCTGTGGTAATGAATCCCACAGGCTCACCACTGTTTGGATGAAGCAATGTCTCCTCATCTCCATCCTAAGTGGTCCACTCCACATCCTCAGACTGTGATGCCTGGTTCTGGACACACCCACCATTGGGAACATTCTCCCTGCATCTAACCTGTCTAGTCCTGTTAGAATTTTATAAGTCTCTATGAGATGCCCCCGCCTCACTCACCTGAACTCCAGCTAAAACAGTCCTAACCTGGTCAATCTCTCCTCATATGTCAGTCCCATCATCCCTGGGATCAGCCTGGGAAACCTTCGCTGCACTCGAGAGAGAGAGAGCAAGAGCATCCTTCCTCAGAAAAGGAGACCAAGAATGCCCACAATATTCTAGGTGTGGCCTCACCATGGTCCTGTATAACTGCAACAACACATTCCTGCTCATGTACTCAAAGACCTTGCAATGAAGGCTAACATACCATTTGGGATCAGCTTGTCCAAAGTTCCTCCATTCATGATGGTTTCTTTTATATCTTTCCCCTCTCATTCTAAACCTATGCCCTCTAGTTCTGGATTCCCCAATCTTAGGGAAAAGACTTTGTCTATTTATCCTATCCATGCCCCTCATAATTTTGTAAACCTCTATAAGGTCACCCCTCAGTCTCCGACGCTCCAGGGAAAACAGCCCCAGCCTGTTCAGTCTCTCCCTGTAGCTCAGATCCTTCAATCCTGGCAACATCCTTGTAAATCCTTTCTGAACCCTTTCAAGTTTCACAATATCCTTCCGATAGGAAAGAGACCAGAACTACACGCAATATTCTAAAAGTGGCCTAACCAATGTCCTGCACAAACTCAACTTGACATCCCATCTCCTATAGTCAATGCATTGACCACACGCCTTCTTCACTATCCTATCTGCCTGTGACTCCACTTTCAAGGAACTCTGAACCTGCATTCCAAGGTCCAAATTTAAGAGAGACCTAAGGGCAACTTTTTCACGCAGAGGGTGGTACGTCTATGGAATGAGCTGCCAGAGGAAGTGGTGGAGGCTGGTACAATTACAACATTTAAAAGGTATCTGGATAGGTATATGAATAGGAAGGTTTTAGAGGGATGTTGGCCAAATGCTGGCAAATGGGCTTAGATTAATTTAGAATATCTGGTCGGTACGGACGAGTTGGACCGAAGGGTCTGTTTCTGTGCTGTACATCTCTGTGACTCTAAATCAGAAACAAAAACAGAAATTACTGGAAAAGCTCAGCAGGTCTGGCAGCATCTGTGAACAGAAATCAGAGTTAATGTTTTGTGTATCCTGACCCTTCCACAGAACTGATGGTAGTGAGGAAAATGTCGGTTTATATGCAGAAGATAGGGTGATGGGAGGGGGTAAGGAGTAAATGGCAGGTGGGGATAGAGCCCAAAGAGAGAGGAGAACACAGATGAAGGAGTGCATAATGATCAGTCTAGGAGGTCTGTGTCCGTCTCATTCAATTCTCATCTCATTTTCTAAAGCACCGTTATTAGAGGTGCAGCCTAGTACAGTCAGTGAGCTGCGAGTGTATCCCTGAACACACAGTGTGTCCTTGTTGCAGCGTTACAATTAGAGTTACCAAGGTAACCTCAGGTACAGCATTGAAGGGCAGAAATGACCCGTAAGTGGTTCTGAGATGTACCATGAGGGTTCTTAGAGGCTGGCACACATCAGATGCCAATGTCTGCGGATGAGGGTACATGCGTTCAGTGACTATGGAGTATTTCCTATGGAGGTGCTCTGGAGCATGGAGTGAGCTGATGTCACCTGGTATCTGTCTGATGCCCATATCAAGAATTCTCTAACTTGTCCCATCGGATTGCAAGAAAGGAAGCTGGATATTAATGAGGTGAGTTGTGCCATTAATAAAATATTAAGAAGAATCAGCACTCCCCCTTAATTGGCAGCTCTTTGTTGCCTAGTGAGAAACACACCTTACCATTTGGTAAATGTATAAACCATGCAGTGGATTGCTCCCGATGTTGAGATTGGCCTTGTCACACTTCTCACAAGATTTGACCACAATCCTCATCATAGCAAAGATCGAGCTGGCTCCTATAAGATTGTGATGTGGAGATGCTGGTGTTGGAATGGCAGGGGGACAAAGTCAGAAGTCACACACCACCAGGTGAGAGTGTTTCTTTGAAATCACAAGCTTTTGGAGAGCTGCTCCTTTGTCAGATGAAATTGAGAGAAGCAATCTGCTTGGAGATAACCTGGTGTGTGACTTCTGACTTTGAATCTGTGAAGATATTTCAGAAATCTGGACCTGAAACACTACCATCATAGGACAAGCCAGACAGAGAACAGCCAGGGAATTCCTAGAGGCATGGCATTCATCCACAAACTCCATTAACAGACACATGGACCTGGACCCCATATACAAACCACTACAGCTGAAACTGACACCCGGAAGCGGCAAGAACATCCATCAACAGACACATCGACCTGGACCCCACATACAAACTACTACAGCTGAAACTGACACCCGGAAGCGGCAAGAACATCCATCAACAGACACATTGACCTGGACCCCACATACAAACTACTACAGCTGAAACTGACACCCGGAAGCGGCAAGAACAAACCACTATAAATACCGGAAGAAACATCAAAGCAGCGCTTCACAGGAGGCTCCAATAGCACTGATGATGTTCCCTAGCCAGGGAACGAAACGTTTGCAGCAAAAACTTCCAGCTCGGCAAACAGAACCACAACAATCTGGACCTTGCTAGAGACTCTTCCCAACCACATTTTGTACTTTTTAAATTAATATTAAGACTACACACAGGGTGTATTGATGAAAAGGATTCTATTATTTGTGTATTAGTGACCCTTTATTGTTATAGATCTATTGTATTTACTGTCCTTGATGAGTGACTTCTGTAACATTGAATTGGGCTTCATATTCTTCACTTGTAATCACTTCATTGTCTTCCGGGAACTCAAGTTCTACGTAAGTCAAACTAGCCAGAAAAAAATATTCATTACCAAGAATTTTGTCACACTGATAATCCAAGTTTGATTTCACTTGTTGAAACAGTGCCCTGTGTTGCACTTTATGACATTTACAATCATGCAATTTCCACAGAGCCCTTTGGATAACTTAATTAATGGCGACATGAGTTAGGTGGTCATAGAAGATGATGAGTCTGAAAGCATTAAAATTAATTTCTGTTGTCATGCTTTCCACATGAAAGTTCTGTATCCTGTTAACCTGACTAGACATTGCTTCTACTTTCTGAATGGAAGTTAAATCACAGACATTTATTCAAATGTTCAGATCTATCAGATTGACCTGCTGTATGAAAGTTTAATTTTTATGTATCAGATGGAACAGCTTGGCTCTTACACATTGGAACTGGAAATTGATTTTTACTTGATTGAATCAATAACAGATTAAAACAAATGCTAATCACTGATGAAGAGTAGCAAAAGGGCTTTACAGCTGGTAAAGCATTTCCAGAAAATTCTGCCTCATTCATTAATGAAACCACAATGAGATTAAAGAAGACTGTCTAATATCGTCTAGGGCATGAAATGAGACATCACTCTGTTTACCTGGGAGTCATGTACACAGAAGACGAAAGAATATAGTGTCACTCACATAGCCACAGGCAGAACTGTCAACACACATGGTTGGGGATGTAGTTCTTCATGTGAAAACAGCTTCCCCATCACTGTCTTGCAGAACTGATCCTAGATTGAACCTGCACCTAAAGCCTTAAAAGGGTCTGAATTGTCCATAAGTTGCTTGGGATAGTGTCAAATATTGTCAGGCAATAACTTCTCAAACACTGGTTTGGAGGAGCCGGTGTTGGACTGGAGTGTACAAAGTCAAAAATCACACAACACCAGGTTATAGTCCAACAGGTTTATTTGGAAGCACTAGCTGTCAGAGCACTGCTTTTTCATCTGGTGGTTATGGAGCAGAATCGAAAGACACAGAATTTATAGCAAAAGATTACAGTGATACATTGAACAAACCTAGTTGTTGAGTCTTTCATCTTTGCGAACGCCGGTTTCAGTTCTTTTATACAAACTTTTTTTTTGTAACAATGATTAGGGCGGCACGGTGGCACAGTGGTTAGCACTGCTGCCTCACAGCGCCTGTAGACCCGGGTTCAATTCCCGACTCAGGCGACTGACTTTGTGGAGTTTGCACGTTCTCCCCGTGTCTGCGTGGGTTTCCTCCGGGTGCTCCGGTTTCCTCCCACAGTCACAAAGATGTGCGGGTCAGGTAAATTGCCCGTAGTGTTAGGTAGGGGGTAAGTGTAGGGTTATGGGTGGGTTGCGCTTCGGCGGGTCGGTGTGGACTTGTTGGGCCGAAGGGCCTGTTTCCACACTGTAAGTCTAGTCTAGTCTAATCTAATCTTCTGCTGCTTGTTAAAATGTTAAATTCAGGACACGATATCCAGCAAACTTATGTTTATGCAGCATTGAATCCACTGTTTGAAAAATATATGGTAAATTTCATTTAAAGTGCTTAATAATCTTCAAAAAA
The DNA here is from genome assembly GCF_020745735.1 of Hemiscyllium ocellatum. Classification (NCBI taxonomy): domain Eukaryota; kingdom Metazoa; phylum Chordata; class Chondrichthyes; order Orectolobiformes; family Hemiscylliidae; genus Hemiscyllium; species Hemiscyllium ocellatum. The sequence continues at coordinate 6,361,269 of NC_083404.1, read as the reverse complement.
TGCAGTACCAAAAAAGAACCCCTCTGAGGAGTGAAAGTCACCATTATCCCAGCGGCTGCTCTCTCGTGACAGAGAGAGAAACCTCACAGAGAAGATGACCAGGCCTCAGGCAGGGTTGAGAAGACAGGACCCTCAAGCTAACCTCAGAAAACACAGGAATCAAACCTGCACTGTCAGTGTCACTTTGTCACAGAAACCAGCTGTCCAGCCAACTGAGCTAACCAATTTCTGAGAGTTGAAGAGAGTTGAATCACAAGATATGAATGTTATTCTACTATTTTCTGTCTTAATCATTTGAAATAATATTTATGGTCTGAATGGAATATAATTATTCCATTAATACATCTGTATTCAGAGAATCACAGCTTTGCTCATAGAATCTCTAGAGTGGAAACAGGCCATTCAGCCCAAAAAGTCCACACTAACTCTCCGAAAAGCATCTCACCCAGACTCAACTACACCCCCACCACACATTTCCCTGGATACTATGGGCAATTTAGCATGGCCAATTCACTTAACCTGCACATTTTTGGATTGTGGAAGGAAACCCACGCAGATATGGGGAGAATGTGTAAACTCCACAAAGACAGTCACCCGATGGAGGAATTGAATCTGGGTCCCTGGTGCTGTGAGGCAGCAGGGCTAACCACTGAGCCACCATGCCACCACCTTAATAGGGTTAATGGACTGTAATTGAATTGAATTGAATGGAATGATTTATTGTCATTTGTATTTTACAAATAAATGCATGAAAAATGGAAGATGTCACCATGCTCTGGTGCTATTTTGAGTTACAGAAGATATTAAGATGCTAACGAAAAAAATAAATACAAACAGAGTTCTTCCTCCCTTCTTTCTTGTGCTCTGCTTGACATCAGGGGGTAGGGTGTGGTGTCTCCACAATGGGCTCCATGCCCTCCATTGCCCTGCACCACATCCCTCAGGCGACTGACTGTGTGGAGTTTGCACGTTCTCCCCGTGTCTGCGTGGGTTTCCTCCGGGTGCTCCGGTTTCCTCCCACAGTCCAAAGATGTGCGGGTCAGGTGAATTGGCCATGCTAAATTGCCCGTAGTGTTAGGTAAGGGGCAAATGTAGGGAGATGGGTGGGTTTCGCTTCGGCGGGTTGGTGTGGACTTGTTGGGCCGAAGGACCTGTTTCCACACTGTAAGTCTAATCTAATCTAATCTAATCCCATTGGGAGTCCCATTCTGGCACCACCATCACCGTTACTGTATTGCAGTAGTACCACCCCGGGCCTGTCACACTGCGGCCAATGTAACCACCACTCCCATCGATATGCCAGGAGTACCCATTCAGGCCTAACACATCACCACAGCTGACCAGTGCCAGCTACAGAGGCTGCCTTGTTGTCGCCTCCATCTTGAAAACTATTGCCTCGAGTCTCGCACTGGGCTCACCAACATGGATGCCCCCCCTGTGCTCCGGCACCACCTCTCCGCTGGGCCCACACCCACTCGCTGCCGTCGCTCATTCACCCCCTGAGGAGCCAACTCTGGCCACCGCTGAAACACAGGCTTGGGAAGCTCCTCCCATCTTGCCAAAAATGCTGAAAAACCTTTTCAAGGGAAAAAAAAGAAAGAGAGCAAAAGAGACAAGTAAAAATAACAGGAAAGGAAAAGAATCATAGACAGCAGATGGAAGCAGACAAGTTCTGGACCAGGAGCTCAGATGTAGCACTGTTATTGTGCCGCCATCTTGGGAACCAGTGAAATAAATGAAGTTGGGGTAATTTATTATCTGACAGTGAAGGAGAATCATATTTTACTTCTGATTATAATTAAAGCAGTAACTTGAATCCCAATCTACTTGGATGTTGATTCAATCAGTTAACTTATTCATATAATGATATAATATAATGCTACTGAGTACAGGTAGCAGAGTCATAGAGATGTACAGCACGGAGACAGACCCTTCTGTCCAACCCGTCCATGCTGACCAGATATCCCAACCCAATCTAGTCCCACCTGCCAGCACCCGGCCCATATCCCTCCACACCCTTCCTATTCATATACCCATCCAAATGCGTCTTGAATGTTGCATTTTTACCAACCTCCACCACTTCCTCTGGCAGCTCTTTCCATACATGTATCACTCTCTGTGTGAAAAAGTTGCCGCTTAGGTCTCTTTTATATCTTTCCCCACTCACTCTAAACCTATGCCCTCTAGTTCTGGACTCCCCCACCGCATGGAAAAGGCCTTGCCTATTTACCCTATCCATGCCCCTCATGATTCTATGAACCTCAATAAGGTCACCCCATAGCCTCCAATGCCCCAAGCTATTCTGCCTCTCCCTAAATCTCAAATCCTCCAACCCTGGCAACATCCTTATAAATCTCATCTAAACCCTTTCAAGTTTCACAACATCTTTCGGCTGTTCTGCTGTAACGTGTTTCATCAACACAACTTCACTGTAACATGATTGACGAATTGGGGTGCTGTTTCTACACTAAATCACATGACGATATAATAGATGGTACTTTAGGTAATGTGATTTTGAGTCTTCTCGAATGCAGGGGAAAGTGAGGACTGCAGATGCTGGAGAGTCAGAATCAAAAGGTGTGGCGCTGGAAAAACACAGCCGGTCAGACAACATCCGAGGAGCAGGAGAGTCAATGTTTTGGACATAAGCCCTTCATCAGGAATGTGCAGAAACATCAACTTTTCTGCTCCTTTTCTTTCTCCTGCTCCTTGGATGCTGCCTGACCTGCTGCGCATTTCCAGCAACACATTTTCAGTAGGTGTATCAAAAGCCAATATAATAGAGCCTTATTAAAATATTCATAAATAAAACTTGATTAATTGATTATCCTTTTCTTAATCCTGCATCGTTATTTTGTGATTATCATCTCTTTATCTAATTTTGATTTTAATGTTAAAGCCAGAGACGGTTAATCACATCTGCTAAAGGAGAGATGCAAGTTAATTCAACGTCAACTTTCCTGCTCCACGGATGCTGCCTGACCTGCTGTGGTTGTATGAAGGATATCTTGGAAATATTGCGGACAACTAATGGGATAATGCATCTACTGTTTTAAATGTTGTGGCAGCTGCTAATCATCCACTGCACCTTTCCCACTTCCAAAAGAAAATCTGAGAAAATCAGAACAGCACACACTAAGGAGGTCAAGGAGAAATTATTGAGCATATTTTGAATTAACTTGCATCTCTCCTTTAGCAGATGTGATTAACCGTCTCTGGCTTTAACTTTAAAATCAAAATTAGATAAAGAGATGATAATCACAAAATAACGATGCAGGATTCAGAAAAGGATAATCAATTAATCAAGTTTTATTTATGAATATTTTAATACGGCTCTATTATATTGGCTTTTAATACACCTACTGAAAATGTGTTGCTGGAAAAACACAGCGGGTCAGGCAGCATCCAAAGAGCAGGAGAATCGACATTTCGGGCATGAGCCCTTCTTCAGGAAGGATACACTTTTGATACACTTACCCTTCTTATTGATAAGCACAGCATATTAGATTGACAGCATAATTACAATCTGAGCTTCATTTTCCTGTTGACATCTGTTGACCATTACAACACCAGCAAAAACATCACAAGTTTCCAAAGTGGTTTGTTTTCCAGATTTAGAAATGATGGGTAGAGGCAAATCCTCAGGGAACTTAGTGAGATTAATAGGAAAAACAGAGTCAAATCCCTGAATGTTTAGATGAGAAGGTATAGAACATTTTTTTTCTCCTGCAGAATGATATATCAACACGTTATGTGAAGATGAGACAACGTAAGATTTTCAAAGGACACAGAGGTGCAGGAAAAACAGAAAGCGTCTAAAGGTTCATAAGATGTTAAGTGTCAATAAAAGACGTAGTGAAAAAGTAAGTCAGTTTTTCCAGATGAAAGAGAGCCATCTGGAACAAAGGTCCGACTGTGTCAGGAGGTCAGACATGGATTGAAGATGGGAGGTCAAAGCTGTGACTTATTGGAGGATTCAAATTTAATTTGCCAGCAGTAATTCACAAAGGGGATCAATCACCAAGTCCTTCCAGACATTTCCTGGTAACTGATGTCTCTGCTAATGCTTTCCTTGTTTCAAAGGCAGTCCGCTTCCTCTTGCTGAAGGCACTGTCGAAATCCCTGCAGCTGGTTGGACATTGTCCACATTGGGCTGCCATTGCCTCCCGCTCCCGCCCCACCCCCCAACTGAAAGGCATGCTTCATCATTGGCAGCCTCCAGGGAGAGTATGTGTCACCATAACACCATCGGAAATAGGAACTGGAATAGGCCATTCTGCCCCTCCAACCTTCTCCACCATTCAGTAGGATCATGGCTCCTTCTACATTTCTCATGTCCACTTTCCTGTCCTTTGCCTATAACTCTTTATTCCCAGATGATCAGGAATCTATCTCAGCGTTAAATATACACAAGGACTCTGCCCCCACTTCTCTCAACGGCACTGAGTTCCATAGACTCACAAACCCTCTGACAGAAGAAATTTCATCTCTTCTCACCCATCACATCCTACCATAACCACTTTTCTTGATTCCCCACTCAAAATTCATTGTGTATCAGCATGCTACTGTTAACATCCAGCTCTGTGTCTCGATAAATAGAGGTTTAACTGGGAAAAGAGCCCATTTATTCAGGAGAACAGTTTGCTTCGGTATTGCACCTGGTGTTCGAATGGGAGGTTTTATGCATAGTCTTCAGGAGCAGTCAAATGGAATCGCCTGAGAAAACACGCAGGAAACTCAAAGGCAGTGCCATTCAGAATAAAAATGGTTAAGTGTGAATTTATCCAGTGTTGACCATTTATTCTTCAGATGCTAAATTCAGAAAAAATGCCCATCACATTCTTAATCTGCATCAATTACAAGAATTCAGCTGATTAAATTCTGTCCTCCAAAATTCTCTTTATCTTTCTTTTCTACCTTTCCAGATTTCTTCGCAATGTATTGAAAACTCACTTTTTTAACCTGCTCATTCATCAAAAGGCCCAACCTACTCTCCCCTCACTCCTCAATTTCCTCTTATGAAGAGTATTTGTTACGTCTGAGTGGTGCTGGAAAAGCACAGCAGGTCAGGCAGCATCCGAGGAGCAGGAAAATCGACATTTCGGGCAAAAGCCCTTTGATTTTCCTACTCCTCGGATGCTGCCTGACCTGCTGTGCTTTTCCAGCACCGCTCTGATCTAGACTCTGGCTTCCAGCATCTGCAGTCCTCACTTTTGCTTATTTGTTACGTCTGCTTTGCCTTTGTTGGAAGTATTTTTTTGAGATCCTGGTATATTGTTAGCCCACCTTTATTTTAACAAACACCTGAAAAATACTGCCAACAATTCTGCATTGAAATTATAAAAGGAAATCAAACTTCCTGTATTCCCAAATAGATAACTGAAATGATAATACCTTTGAAACCAGGATAAGAATCACAATGGGCCACTTATTAAGAGACTGGAGCTCCTGAAGCCCCCACTGGAAATGAAAAACATCAAAGGCCCTGAAAGCAAAACTAATCGCAAACAAAAGGCAATTGCAAATGCTGGTATCACAGAATATGTTCTTCAACTCCACAATTTCAGCCAATAGAACCACAGGAGCAATATGAACATGAAAGAAGCATGTTCAGTCTGTGGAAAGCAGTGCTCTAACTATACAATCTTGAATCACTTTACACTCAAGTGTTCAGTTGGAAGGAAGTAAAACAAGACTGATGGTAATTGTGACACATCACTGCTGCCCCAAAGTGCCAGGGACCTGAGTTCAATTCCAACCTCAAGTGATTGCCTGTGTGGAGTTTGCCCATTCTCCCCGTGTCTGTGTGGGTTTCCTCCGGGTGATCCGGTTCCCTCCCACAGTCCAAAAATGTGCAGGTCAGGTGAATTGGCCATACTAATTTGCCCATAGTGTTAGGTGAAGGGGTAAATGTAGGGGAATGGGTCTGGGTGGGTTGCTCTTTGGAGGGTCGGTGTGGACCTGTTGGGCTGAAGGGCCTGTTTCCACACTGTAAGTAATCTAATCTAATCACACAACAGGTTACCATTGTCAGGTTGGAAGGTGATCAATGGTTTCAAATCATGGAATCCCTACAGTATGGAAACAGGCCATTTGGCCCAACGAGTCCACCCTCCAAAGAGTAACCCACCCAGACCCATTCCCCCACATTAACTGCTGACTAATTTACTTAACCAACCCAGCATACTACAGACAATTTAGCATGGTCAGTCCATCTAACCTGCACACCTTTGGAATGTGGGAGGAAACCTACACAGACACAGGGAGAATGTGCAAACTCCATTCAGACAGTCACCCAAGGCTGGAATCGAACCTGGGTCCCTGGTGCTATGAGGCAGCAGTGCTAACCACTGAGCCACCATTCCTGTTAGAATGGCAGCTCCAGAAAGGGAACACCCGGTAAATGTGAGGTGTCAAATACAAAAGAAGAAATGCTGGAAAATCTCAGCAGGTCTAGCAGCATCTGTAAGGAGAGAAAAGAGCTGACGTTTCGAGTCTAACTGTCCCTCTGTCAAAGCTGAAGATGTCAACTACAAACTGGTGCTTTGTGCATCATTCTTTTCACACATCAGTGTGAAGTCACTAAAGGTTGTGCCACAGAATTGAAGTCCTCAAAGTAAAGTTGAAGCTACACAAGGGACTAATGCTCATTTCAAGAGGTGAAAATGAAGCAGAAAGCCCAACAAAGCAGGAAGGATGAAGTTCTGAAATACCAGATAGTAGCTGTTAAACAAAATACACGAGTAAAAAATGAGGTCTGCAGATGCTGGAGATCACAGCTGAAAATGTGTTGCTGGTTAAAGCACAGCAGGTTAGGCAGCATCTCAGGAATAGGGAATTCGACGTTTCGAGCATAAGCCCTTCATCAGGAATGCTCGATGTTTCGAGCATAAGCCCCATGATGAAGGGCTTATGTTCGAAACGTCGAATTCCCTATTCCTGAGATGCTGCCTAACCTGCTGTGCTTTAACCAGCAACACATTTTCAGCTGTTAAACAAAATACACTCAATTGAACCAGCTTTGGACTGGTGACATTAAATGGGCCAGAAGAAATTTGCAGTGATTCACACATCATTAAGCCTTTAACCGTCCAACAGATCTTACAGGATTGCAGAGGTTTTTTAATAGATTTAAAATGTTTTATGATATCTTATCCCAAAGTGGCTAAGAGTTTTTGAGTCCAACACCACTGCCCTCAACTCTACCCAGACAAACAAGACAGAAGGGCTAGAAGAGAAGGGAATCATCCAGAAATAGACATCTTTTTCAAACTGGCAGCTGCAAAAAGAGTTGGAACATTGAGAGTTTGCGTTGATACAAATGATCTCAATAAAGCTTTAAAGAGATCTGTAAGATATAGGGTTAAAATAGTGCAGAATAAGGGAACAGGTGTTGTTTCTGCAAAACCTTACATTATAAAATTAGGCTGCGCATGCAAATACTAAACAGTGAGAAGCGAGAACAGGTAGAATTATCTATGAGTAAAAGGGCAGAGCAATCGTGTAGCAGGATGTACCAGGCATAGGAAAATAGGAGAAGTGAAAACAGGCTGAATTATTTATGACTAATAGGGCAGAGTGACCGTGTAGTGGGATATACCAGTAACAGGAGAATAGTGTGCCAGTCTCAGGAGGGATGTGGCCAACGGATGGAATTTAGTTTGGCAGGATGATTGCACGAAGACAGCAAACTATGCCAGGGTTGTCACATATAAGGAATGAGATAAATAAGAGTCAGGGGTGACAGGCTTAGAGTAATGGGAGAAGTAAACAGAGGCGGAGAGCAGCTAGACAAAGGTGAAGCGAAGCTAGAGCTTGTGATAGGCTACGTGCTGCTGTAAAAGTAGCCAGTGAGGTGAAAGGGGAGGACCGAGAGATGCAGCTAAACAGCATAAATCAGAATGTAACCCTCAGATTGGGGTGCTTACTCATTAGGCACCCGTTCTTGCAAGTACGTATCAATAAAATTCGCTGCTTCAGAATTTGACTCGGACTGAAATTTATTAATATGTGAGTTTTGTTTCTCACAATCTGGGGGCTCGTCCGGGATGTCCATCATCACCAGTGGGGTAGGCACCGTCGATGTCTGGGAAGACGCATCCCGTTCCTTTTAGAACTGTCCTGTGTTCCTCAGCGGTGGGTTCCCCCTTTGGGTTGACTGATTGAGATCCGATGAGAGTCTATCTGAATCAGGCGAAAGTAAATAGGCACAGGGAGCCAGGCAACTCCGTACATGGACCACGGTAGGAAAATTGACTTTTAAGTACTGCCTTGGTGGCTGGGATTGAGTTCTAGTAGTTAATAAGTGTCTCAACGAAAGAACTCAATATGGGCTGTGCCGAGGGTAAAGTATAAGCCTCCAAAAGTAAAATGGAAATGGAGACGGTGTCCCTGACAACATTCCTCCAGAAAGTCCGTTGGGCAGGATGTTGTGGAATTGGAAAAGTAATAGCTGTACAAAGGGGAAAAAAGCAAAAAGATGATTAAATATTGTTGCTTTATATGGACTAAGGAATCTATTCTTCGTCCCGTCTTCTGGCCAAAGTACGGGTCGGACAAAGACTGTGTTTATAAATATTTGAATTTATATGTCAACAGAAAACAGTCTTTCAGTCAGGAGGGATCAGATTATGCTTCGTGTTGGAAGGGCTAGTAGGTGAAGAGCTACTGAGGATACACTTTGTAACTAAATCATGGCCAGACATCTAGAAAATAAAATTCAGAAAATAGATGGGTGGACTGAGAAATCACTTGAGGAATTATTAAGAGAGGCACAGAAAGTGTTTGTAAAGAGAGAGGATGAGAAGCAAAAACAGAAGGCAAAAATGATAGTAGCCACGGTTGACGAAGTAGTCAAGAAAATAATTGAATCAGTGACTAGCAACCGGAGTGGAGGGTGGCAGCACGTAGAACATAGAGGAAGGGGTAGAGGACGAAGAGGACCTTTCGTAGGGTCCAGTTAACAGGGACAAGCACAGAAGTGGAGACCCCAACAAGCAGGGTGGTACATCCAAAAAACAAATTTCAAAAGTTAGAGGAGTGGAGCAGGAAGCCTTTAGAGTTGTTGTTGCTGGAAGGTCCAAAAGTGTCTGTGAGATACTGTGTGTGTGTGTGTGTGTGTGTGTGTGTGTGTGTGTGTGTGTGTGTGTGTGTGTGTGTGTGTGTGTGTGTGTGTGTGTGTGTGTGTGTGTGTGTGTGTGTGTGTGTGTGTGTGTGAAAAGAGCTGTACAGCTAATAGAAAGTTTAACCTTTTGTGATTCAGTTTGAATGCACATTTGTTTGTTGGTGATTGAATGTTTGTGCTTTGTTTCCTGGAGCTTAAATACTGAATAAATGAATTTATAATGTATTAATATATATTTACAAGTAAGATTCCAAAATGTATAGTTAGGAACAGGCTTGAAAGTTAGACAAGCATAAATTGATAAATTGATAAATTGGTATTTGAAGCTATAGGGAGCAAGAAATATTGCAATTTTTTTTAAAAAAAGTAAAGGTTTAAACAAAACATTGGGTGATGAAGAATGGTCATTAGGCGGCCCTAAAGCTGTTCAATTGGTTAAATCAGGTCAGCAATTGATCTGGCAACGTAACATGGGAGCAGGAACGAAAGAGTTAATTGGACTGTGGCGACAGTTTTGTGATAAGAGGCACGAGGAATCAGTTTTGGGCTCATGGCAAGATACTGCCACCAAATTGGGGACTGAATTAACTGCAAATGGTGCTATGGAATCTGTTGAGGTTTTTAAAAATGAATGTGCTCGAGCAAAACAATTACAGAAACAGAATGAGAAAGTCTCAAGTGACTGGTAAACAAACAGAACTGCGCAATTACAGTTTTTAAAATGTTTTAGTCACTTGTTGCGTTTCCATCCTGAATTACAGATAATGATTATTTTATTTATATATCTAATAATTAATATTTATAATAAATCAATTGTATTAGCCTGACTCAATACTAATTGACAGGATTCCTTCACACATCCTCAGTGACCTGTCATATTGATTCATAGCTAATTTAAAACATGACAGCATTAATTCATTGTTAATTAAAGAATGGAAAGCTACATTACTGTCAGAGTGTGTGCAGGCAGTGGCAGCAACAGCCTTATTGGTAGAAGAAAGTTGGAAACTTACTTTTGGGGGAGCCTTAATAGTCAGCACCCCACATCAGGTTCGGACCATACTAAATCAGAAAGCAGGACGATGGCTCACAGACTCTAGAATTCTAAAATATGAAGCAATTCTAAAAGAGAGGGATGACCTTACATTGATCACAGACATTTGTCTGAATCCAGCTACCTTTCTCTGGAAAGGGGAGGATGAAGCTCCCTCAGACCCAGAACATGACTGCCTTGACATTATAGAATATCAGACTAACTAAGAATGGACCTTAGAGATATCCCTCTCCATGCAGGGGCCAGGCTGTTCATTGATGGGTCCTCCAGAGTGATTGAAGGTAAAGGAAACAATGGACATGCAATAGTGGGTGGAATAGAGGGGAGTGTTATTGAGGCTAGTAGACTACCCAATGATTGCTCGGCACAGACTTGCGAACTTTATGCACTAGGAAGGGCCCTTAAGACCTTGGAAGGCAAAGAAGGAACTGTATACACAGATTCTAAGTCTGCCTTCGGGGTGGCACACACATTTGGGAAAATATGGCAGGAGAGGGGACTGATAAACAGTAAGGGTAAAGAACTGGCTCATGAGGAATTGGTAAAGCAAGTATTGGAATCCCTTTTGTTGCCAACGGAAAGACCAATAATCCACATAATTGGACATCAGCAGGGACATGATCCCGAAGCAAAGGGAAATAGATTGGCGGATGAAGTCACTAAGGAGGCAGCTCTGAACCCTCAGCTCGCTACAATATATGTATTTTGGTACCGATGGTACAGGAACCTGGGGTGAGACCGATATTTAGCACTAAGGAAGAGAGAGAGTTAGAAGAACTGGGAGCTACTCAGACAGTAGAGGGACGCTGGATGCTATCCAATGGCCGGGAGATGCTAAATAAGATGATGATGCGAGAAATTATGGCTGTTTTACACCAGGGAAGTCACTGAGGAGTGCAAGCAATGTGTGATTTGGTCTTAAGGAAATATGGATACAAAGGGATCTATACGATAGCCAAACAGATATGTGAGGGGTGTATAACATGCAAGAACATCAACAAGTAAGTATTGAGGAAACAAGTCCCAGGAGGGAGAGAACCTGGGCTAAGACCATGTCAGAGCATTCAGGTAGATTATCCCGAATTACCCTGAGTGGGAAGACTGAGGTATATGCTGGTGATGGTTGATCACCGATCTGGATGGGTGGAGGCGTACCCTTTAGTCACTGCCACCGCAAGTGGGGTGTCCAAGATAATACTTGAACACTTAATCCCCAGAGACGGGATGGTGGGATGTATAGATTCAGATCAGGAACTCATTTTACTTCCAGGGTACTCCAGGGAGTGATGAAGGGGTTAGGAGTCTCCTGGGAGTTCCACATCCCTTGGCACCCACCTTCATCAGGAAAGGTTGAGAGAAAGAACCAGACGCTTAAGAAGCAGTTATTTAAATTAGTTGTAGAAACCAGACTCCCTTGGACTAAGTGTTTACCTATAGCCCTTTTGGGGGTGCGAACGGCCCCAAGGAAAGATATGGGGCTGTCCCCTTATGAGATATTGTTTGGCCTGCCCTATCTGGGAATGGAAGGGGAACTGCCAACCCTGGAGACTAAAGATCTGTTCTTAAAGAAGTATATACTGGGCTTGTCCTCATCTTTGTCTTTTCCTAGGAAACAAGGATTACTGGCACAGACTCCACCCCTTGAATTCGCTATTCATCCCATCCAGCCGGGAGATTGGGTCCTAATTGCAACTGGATTGGGAGGGACCGCACCAGGCTCTTTTGACGACTGAAACAGCGATACGCACGGCGGGGAAAGGCTGGACTCACTACACCAGGATTAAAGGACCGGTAGAATTCTCGGTTAAGAAAGAAGCCTGGACAGCCGAATCAACAGAAGAACCACTGAAAATCAGACTCAAAAGACTTTAAGTAACTGATATTTATGCGGATGTGGGATAGTTTCTTTTTGATATCTGTATATGGTATTGCATGTTAAATCTCTCGGTCCTTCAATACTATTATACTATTGTAGGATGCTGGGGACGCTTAGAGTTAACATATTAAACCTACTTAGTATTGGGATTTCGTCAAACGATGCTGTCATCTCCATATTTATTATTAACAGTCCCTGAGTCTGAATATCCACAAGTAATAGAGGTCGATGCTTGCATCTAGTAAAATGTGCAGATGTACAGTATCAGAGGGGGTATATTTCCTCCGAAATCCTTCTTAAGACCCTACCGGACACAAGGTATGATGTGCAAAAACCGCCACCTGGCATCACTATGCATAGAGCCCCCTTTCGCCCAGCCCTAGACAGTCCTGACAAAAAATGCCACCTGATAAATCTCATCATCAAAAACGCCTCCTCTGAAGACTTCTTTCCCCATAAAAATGGGTCTCAACTCCTTAGTAATGATTTAAAGATAGTAATGGCTGTCACTGGGAAGTGTTTTTCGGGCAGTTGTTTCCAAATACCCGTAGGAAACAGAAAACGAGCAAACAACTTGATAATAAGATACATCCTTTTGCCTCTCCTAATGATCCAAAGGTGGTTAAAAATTATAGAGGTGAAGGACTTGAAGTAGACCATTGAAGTAGAAACTGAATATGGGGATGTAAATGCCTGGGTTGAATGCACGTGCCTCCGGTAGACCAGTTGCCCACATGATCACCTTTCCGCTCGGGTGAAACGAAAACAGGAAGGGCATGGAATGTATGATAGCCCTGTATCAGGATAACACTGCGTGGAATGATAGGAATTGTATATCCCTATCTCTAATATCCCTTGGAGAAGACAGATTTGAAAGCTCCCTCCCTGTTTTTGACCACGGTCGGGAATCACACATCGAGACTTGGGGGAGCTGAGATTATGTATAGAAACTCAGAATGACACCGAAATGGACAAAGGAGGGAACTACTCAGCACTCCGGGTTCCCCGGGCGGATCCCTGGTGGTAATGTGGAGGCAGAATATTGCGACCTACCCTACCTCCTGACTGGAGAGGGATATATGCAATTGTGCAATTGGCAATCCCATTCACCTTGGCATTTGAGAAGGAGAAGGTGGCAGTAATAAAGAATGAGAGGAGTAAAAGGTCATTATTAGATACTTCCTTTGATGATAGGATTTATCTCGACTCTATAGAATTTCTTAGAAGGGTCCCCGATCAGTTCAAGGCCCGGAACCAGATTGCAACAGGTTTTGAATCGGCCCTATTTTGGTGGGTAATAGTCAACAAGGATGTGGATTGGATAAACTATATATTTTTTTACAACCAGCAAAGGTTCATCAATTACACCAGAGATGCAGTCAAGGGTATTTCCGAGCAACTTGATGCAACCAGCAGAATGGCCTGGGAAAACAGACTGGCCTTAGATATGATCCTAGCTGAAAAAATGGGTTCATGTATGATGTTAGGAGGTAGCTGTTGTACCTTTATTCCAAATAATACAGCACCTGGTCGGTCAATCTCTTGTGCCTTGCGAGGATTGATCACCTTGGCTGAAGAACTGGCTGAGAATTCAGGAGTGGACACATCACTCACGAGATGACTGGAATCACGGTTTGGGAAATGGAAGGGAGTGGTAGTCTCCATCCTCACCTCCCTGATAGTGGTAGCAGGGGTACTGACAGCAATTGGCTGTTGTATCATACCTTGTGTACGAGGGTTAACCCAGCGGCTAATTGAGACGGCCTTGGCAAAACAAATGCCTCTAAAAGGTAATCAGGCAGAGGGACCCAATCTCCTGAACAATGAGGGGATGGGTGACCTTAAGGAATTAGCCATGATAAATAAAGTCTCAGGGATGATGCTAGCAAACTGGAAGGCAACATATGAGACAAATGCAGAAGACAACATTTAGTAGCCAAGAAGAAAAAGGGGGGATTGTAAGATATAGGGTTAAAATAGTGCAGAATAAGGGAACAGGTGTTGTTTCTGCAAAAGCTTACATTATAAAATTAGGCTGCGCATGCAAATACTAAACAGTGAGAAGCGAAAACAGGCTGAATTATCTATGACTAATAGGGCAGAGCAACCGTGTAGCAGGATGTACCAGTAACAGGAGAATAGTGTGCCAGTCTCAGGAGGGATGTGGTCAACGGATGGAATTTAGTTTGGCAGGATGATCGCACGGAGACAGCAAACTCTGCCAGGGTAGTCACATATAAGGAATGAGATAAATAAGAGTCAGGGGCGACAGGCTTAGAGTAATGGGAGAAGTAAACAGAGGCGGAGAGAAGCTAGACAAAGGTGGAGTGAAGCTAGAGCTTGTGATAGGCTACGCGCTACAGTAAAAGTAACCAATGGGGTGAAAGGGGAGGACCGAGAGATGCAGCTGAACAGCATAAATCAGAATGTAACCCTCAGATTGGGGTGCTTACTCATTAGGCACCCGTCTCAATAAAATTCGCAGTTTCAGAATTTGACTCGGACTGAAATTTATTAATATGTGAGTTTTGTTTCTCGCAGATCTTACTACCTGACCCATAAGGCCTGGGTGATATGCGTTAAAAGGATACTCTAGGAAGTCAGTTCGATGGCCACGGGGTTTGCTGTGATCATTCTTTTTGTTTGTCGAGACTTGTTGCCCCTCAGTCTTCCTTCTCCTGATACTTTACCCGTTTGCAGGAGATACAGGGTGACTGGTTCACAGGTTGGAAAGTCTCTGACTTATTGGTTAAAAGCCTACAGTAACTGATGAGGGAAAATAAAGTGGCTTTCCCCAGGCTAGAGGACTTTTTGTTCCTGTGAAGAAAGGAGAGCCCCTGATGGCTTTTAACGAACATTCACACCTACCAACTGTTCAATTACCTGGGAGCCAATCATGGAGCTGTTGGCAGGCAGAAGGCCTTTGTCACCAACTACTCGTCACCCCTCCATGGACCAATCAGCTACTTGTTACCAGCCAAATTTCCCCCGTGCATACACTCTGGCTCCAGCTCATCCGTCCACCATCACATCCCCCCCTCCCTCGTAACCCCCCCCCACCCACTGCTTGTACAAATAACTGTATAAATATCATTTCCAAAGAAAATGCAGCAATCCTTTCCAGAATCCATGCTTTCCAAAAACATTTCTTGTTCCATTTCTGTCCGCAATCAAAAACACAGAAAAGTGAAAAAGATATACTCTTTACAATTATATTATTATTAAAAACTGAGCAATTTATTCAGTTTCTATAATTATGAATTTGTGAGTAAATTTTGAATTTTTAAGATAAAACCAAATTACTGCAGATGCTGGAACTGAAACCAAAAGAGAAAATGCTGGAAAATCTCAGCAGGTCTGGTAGTATCTGTAAGGAGAGAAAAGAGCTGACAAAGGGTCAGTTAGACTCAAAACGTCAGCTCTTTTCTCTCCTTACAGGTGCTGCCAGACCTGCTGAGATTTTCCAGCATTTTCTCTTTTGGTTTTTGAATATTTAAGAGTTGAATTAAACAATGTAACAGCACGTTGAACAGAATCAAGGTGCACCTTGGCTTAACATATCATGGTGTTATAGTGCAATAGGTTTATATGAAAAGGCTAGCTATCTAAAGAAGGAGCGAGGCTATAACCCAGTGTTGTGTGATTTTTGACTCTGTCCACTACAGTCCAACACCGGCACTTCCACATCATGTCGTTAATAATAAAATATAAATTTCACTCCAGTTGCCAGAATGTTGAGTTCTAAATTTACCTTGAGGGTATATGTTGGTTAACTAAAGTCAGCATTATAATTCCAGTAGTGCATTAAAACACAAGAAACTGTTCCCTGATAGCATTGCTCAATCAGTGATAACAAGCGAGCTTTACTTGCTCAGCTTTTTATCCTTCTGGAACTGAACTCAATCTTTTTCTCTTTGATTGCTGCTCTTTTAAATGCATGAGCACACAAAGGTGTAACGTCACTGCATTTCCCATACCTCAAGATTCAGACCAAAGGGAGAAGGAGTATTTGCATAACTTAAAGAAGAACAAATTGAAATATTCTTAATCGACCTAACCCACAGTGAAGGAATGCTCAGCTTAAAAGGTTTTTAAATTAGTTAATTCACTCAACAGATTGAGAATAACAATGTAACGAGTCACTGAATCAACTCAAGATCTGTTCATCCCTGTTGAAAATGTGTTGCTGGTTAAAGCACAGCAGGTCAGGCAGCATCCAAGGAATAGGAAATTCGATGTTTCGGGCATAAGCCCTTCCTGATGAAGGGCTTATGCCCGAAATGTCGAATTTCCTATTCCTTGGATGCTGCCTGACCTGCTGTGCTTTAACCAGCAACACATTTTCAACTGTGATCTCCAGCATCTGCAGACCTCATTTTTTACCCTCTGTTCATCCCTGTCCACAATAAACAAAGAGACTATGTTTGAAAGTCCATTGATGCTGGATAGATGGTTAATTTTGGTATGAATTTAAATGCTTTACAATTAAGATATCTTACCTAGCGCCTATATTAAAAGTAAACATCAGGACTATATGAGAGCACATGAAACTGAAAAGAAATTCTATCAATCCAATAAAGACAGTTATTTCCTGCTGTGATTTAAAACAATAAAGCGTATTATATTTCCAAAGATTAAAATACTATAGATATTAATCTCTGCTGATGAGGAAAATCTATATAAAGTTTTCCTTCCACAACTCATTTAGTTATTAGTAAACATTAGAAAGTTACATTAAACAGCACAAATTCAAAGAAAAATAGTGAAAGTGCTGGAAACCGAAAGGTACTACAAGAAATGCAGTCATCCAATATCTGCAGTGATGGATGGTGAGGGAGTATTTGAGAGTAGGATTATTCAGCCCACTTACACTCATTCTTAGTTTGTAAATATGATCTTATCATTTTTCTTGCTAAATGTTGACTAATCAGCTCAATGTAATCATATAATAAAAGATGCAAATGATGATTGATACTGTTTGCATATCGGAAAGGTTAGCTGAGAGCAGGAGATAAGCAGTGACCGTCAGGGTAAAGGCTGCTCCTGGGAAGCACTAATCAATGGTGTGTTGACCCATCTTCTACTGCGTTCCTGGTTGTTTCTGTGGCAGGAATTAACTTACTCTTAAGTGTTGTCTGAAATCTTACCAAAACTCCTGCATCTCAAACGTAAGGGGACAAGCTACTGGTGACATGGAATTAGCCAAACTGTTTAGTGAGACTGGCCATATCTTCTACTGAAGACTTAAGTTGATTGTTTTTCCCAGTTAGTTTCAATAATGTGCATTAAAGCCAATAAGAAGGGCTGCTGATGGTGAACTTACCTTGAGGGTATATGTTAGTTAACTAAAGTCAGCATTATAATTCCAATAGAGTCTCAGATCGCTCGTGCGGGCATAACCAGAACCTACATCAATGATAGTGTGACTCTGATATCCGTAAGAGAAATCAGGAGAAAACACCAGACAGAGAAGAAATATCTAGAGAGAGAAGTCATGAACAATAAAACGCTGAGATTAATAACCTGTAATGTATAAGCGTGAATAAAAATATTACTGTACATCTTAAATGGAAGTATTACTCAAGCCTCAGGTAGAACGTATATGTCGAGAGGATATGTGCATTTAAGAGGGATTTGTTCTGTCCTGTTTCTCCTGAGGAGAGGTGTTGTAAATCTGGTGCTGAAGTGTCTACTCCATGGAAAGCTGAGTAAATAGCTTTGGTTTGGTTTTTTTAAAAGTAGACAAAGGACGTAAGAGTGGATAGAGTCAGGCACATATAGACCCAGGGGATTAGATTTGCTTTTAGTTGTTGAAGTTGGATCTTTTTGGAGTTGAAGCTGCAAGATACAGATCTCTCTCTGCTGCTTGATTCATTCTGTCACTGTTCCTTCTCTTGGATTGGAAGAGATAGCAAATGGGGGAAAATCTGTTTTGCTGAATTTGTCTTTGCCAAGGGTGTGTTTAAGGGATGCAGCTATATTGAAAATATTGATGAGTAGTCATTAAATAATAGTATTTTGTTAAGTATTTCAATAGAATTAAAGTTATGTCAATGCTTATTTTCTTTTAACTGTGTTTTGTTTAAAGCCGGGTGTTATGACCAATCAAATCACATCTGGAAGCCAGCACCATACACTTGCTTTGAAATACGATGAAAGATCTCGGCTATCTCCTTGAAATGCTTTGAGGGGGTTTGGTCTGGTTTATAACAGTGCAGACACCCACAGCCCAGAAATACTCGTGAAAAGTATCTAACTAATAACAATGCTCGGCTAAAGCATACAGGTCATTCTGCTGAACTGTGTGTTTCGTTAATGCGAATTCGCTCTAACGAGATTGACAAATTGGGGACACAGTTTCTAAAGCGCGAACTTTTAAAGCATGATTATAACTCAGGCCCGACCCCATTAGTTTAAATGATGTATGCAATTACGGGATTTTCTTATAACATGGAATTACATGAGAATGGAACTACCGCATTGTGGCAGAACCAACTGTATTTAATTACTCTGTTTATCCTAAAATAATTAACAGTTGCTGAAACATCTTTAATAAGGAATCCCAAAACAAGAATGTGATCATTCAATTCAAGTATGCCTTCATTTGCTGCCAAAACAGAAATTTGGCATGACGGCGGATACACTTGCCAACTTTTAAAGGTGCGCTATCGAGAGCATTCTGTCTGGATGTATCACTACCTGGTATAGCAACTCAAGATCGGAGACGGTTACAGAGAGTGGTGAACTCAGCCCGGACAATCACAAAGGCCAACCTCTCATCTCTAGAATCCATCTACCAGGCCCACTGTCAAGGAAAGGCCACCAGCATTCTCAACGATCCATCTCACCCTGGCAATGTCTTTCTACAACCTCTACCATTGGGGAGAAAGTACAGAAGCCTGAACACACATACTAACCAGTTTCTACCCTATTATTGCTGGAATACTGAATGGACTCACAAACTCTTAACATTTTCCTGTACCTGTGCTTTTGTTTTTGCTGCTGTTTACCTATTATTTACTTTCTGTGTTACTTAACTCTGTGATCTGCCTGTATTGCTCGCAGGACAAAGCTATTCTCTGTGCCTCGGTACACGTGGCAATAAATTGAATTGCATTCAATTCAGTTGATTCAAATATCAATGGCACAAAACCTAGATACAGTTCCAGTTAATGTAATACACCTTTATTATGTTACTCAGTAAAAGGCCATACTGACAATGACACTGGTTGCTTAGAAGTTCCATGACCCAGAGTCTGTCTCAGGTGGTCTATCCGCAATCTCCAGAAACAATGTCAAAGCAGCTGACCACATCACACTAGCCAGCTGCAGCAGTGAGTTGTTTATCAAGTATTTTCTTTATACCCCCTCCCTTCTACCATTCAATAGGTTTTCAATGACATCACTGTCCTGTTTGAAGTTATGGTCAGATACATTTTCTCTGCCTCCTTCTGCAAGGCCATGCTTGAATAAACACAAGTGAGTGAATGTTAACGAGCTTTATTGAACATTACTAGAAATGTTAAGAAAGGACGTCTACAGATTCAGGCTCCAGTTCCAATTGATCTGAGATTACCGTGACAAACTGGCTCATCCACATGCTCAGTTATTTATGAAGAAAAGTTGAAAAGACTTGGCTTTTAGCAATTGGAATTTAGAAGAATGAGAGGTGATCTCTTTGAAAATTATGAGATCCTAACCAGACTGGGAAGAGAACTGCCAGGAGAATGGTATCTCTATAGGAGGACACTGAAACTAGCTGATAAAATTGAAGAATCCCTTGTAATATAGAAATTAGGAGAATGCTTTCTCTCAAAGGGTTAGTGGAATATGAAATTCTCTGCTCCAGATGGTAGTGGAGGGTAGGACTTCCCATTCATTCAAGGCTAAGATAGATTTAATGGACAAGGGAGTCAAGGGTTATGTGGCACAGACAGGAAGGTGGAGCTGGAACCATAACTAGATATGATTCTATGATAGATAATTCATTCAGTCTTCTGAGGAAGACATGTAAGTACAGCACTCAATGTGATTAAGGACTTCATGTTTAAAGCTGCTTAATTTACATTGCATAATAACTTCAGTGGTGACAGTACAATTAAATATAACATAATATGTTAATTGCAAGTCTTCATGCATAATTATTAAGTTTAATGGATCATTTCAACTAATGTTAGAACTGTACTATTTCCTATTAAATTGCAAGCTCATTTGTCACGGTTATTTATATTCACAGAATTGTTTATTTATAGTCCAAATTATCACTAAATTTCTACACTAATCAGTACTGCAGACTATATTTGGTTTAGAAAATCAATTATCATTTGAGAATATACTAAACAGAAATACACGTAATTAACTCTTAGACAGCTAACCCACCATCAAGGTGAAGCAATGCTTTACCTGCACTTCCCACAATCTAGTCTCCTGCATTCCCTGCTCACAATGTGATCTCCTCTATACTGGGGGAAATGAAGTGTAGCCTGGGTGACTGCTTCACAGAACACCTATGCTCTGTCCACAAGAATGACCCTGAGCTTCCAGTTGCACCCCACCCTGTTCCCTGGCCAACATCTCTGTCTCGAGCTTGCTACAGTGCTCCAGTGAAGCTCAGGGCAAGCTGGAAGAACAGCACCTCATTTTCCACTTGGGGACCCTGCAGCCTTCTGGAGTCAATATTGAATTCAGTTACTTTAGGATTTGAGTTCTCCCATGTCCTTACCTCAACACCAGGCCTTGTTATCACATAGTCAATTATCACACACAACCCATTATTAGTCACTAATAGCTCCTATTAACAGCTATTCACCCTCTCAGCCAGATTGTCATCCACTCCTTTGTCTGTCCAACTGTTCTCTTCTTTTCCTTTGGGCTCTGCCATTTACTCCTTACCCCTTTCCCCCGCTCTATCTTTTCCATATAAACCAACATTTTTCTAGATACTATCAGTTCTGAGGAAGGGTCATTCAAACTGAGACATTAACTTTGATTTTTCTCCACAGATACTGCCAGACCACCTGAGCCTTTCCAGCAATTTCTGTTTTTGTAACAGAATTAGGCTTGTTGATTATTTTTCAATTTTTCATGCACCCCATTTAGGGACCAAAGAGCATGTGCAATAGGAGACAATTCCGCCGTTTAACACAGTTAAGGTTGATCCTTGATCTCAAATTCGCTTTTCCAACTTATCCCCATATCCCCTTGATTCCATAAGAGTCCACACTTCATCAATCAGTCTTGAATAAATTCAGCAATCTAATATTCAAAGGCTAGCTTCATAACTCTCTACATGAAAAAATCTCTACCTATCACAATCTGAATTGGCAGTCCTTTATCTTGAGACGATGTCTCCCAGTTATATACTCCCAATCAGGGAAATTCATCTTTTGAAGTTTATTCAGAGTCTATAAGTTTGCAAAGAAGCTCTTGCTCATTCATCTTAATTTATCATGAAGGACTATCCTCCTCAACCTCTCTCCATCACTTGAAGCTTGGTGAGCCTTAGGTTAAGCCACTTTCAACCATCTCTCTCTGAGGAGTGAGCAGTAGGACCACGGCGAATTTATTTTAATTTTCAACTTCAGAGATTATTGTCGAAGAGTGTAGTGCTGGAAAAGCACGGGCGGTCAGGCAGCATCCGAGGAGAAAGGGAATTGATGTTTTGAGCATAAGCCCTTCATCAGGAATGAGGCTTGTGGCCCGAGGGGGCTGGGAGATAAACAGGAGGGGGGTAGGGCGGGGGTAGGGGGGGGGTAGGGGAAGGTAGCTGGGAATATGATAGGTAAATGGAGGTGGGGGTGAAGGTGATAGGTCAGAGAGGAAGGTGGAGTGGATAGGTGGGAAGGAAGATGGGCAGGTAGGACAGTTCAAAAAGTCAGTGTCGAGTTGGAAGGTTGGATTTGGGATAAGGTGGGAGGAGGGGAATGAGAAAACTGGTTAAATCCACATTGATCCTGTGTGGTTGGAGGTTCCAAGGTGGAAGATGAGGCATTCTTGTCCTACCTGTCCATTTCCCTTCCCACCTATCTGCTCCACCTTCCTCTCTGACCTATCACCTTCACCCCCACCTCCATCTACCTATCAAATTCCCAGCTGTCTTCCTGCTCGCCCCCCAGCCCCACCCCCCTCCTAATTATTTCTCAACCTCCTTGGGCCACAAGCCTCCTTCCTGATGAAAGACTTTTGCTTGAAACATCAATTCTCCTGTTCCTCGGATATTGCTTGGCCTGCTGTGCTTTTCCAGCACCACTCTCTTGGACTCTGATCTCCAGCATCTGCAGTCTCTCCAGAGATTATATGTCTATTCTACTCAATCTCTCTTCAAAGAATAACGTTCAGCTGAGAAACCAAACTAAAGAACCTTTATGTATCCTCTCTGAAGTAAATGTAGCCTTCCTTGTGACTGGAAATATTCTGTATAGATTACACCAAATACACTCTCACCGATGTCCTGTATAATTATGGCTAGATTTCCTTATTCATATTTTCTTGCCCTTTTGCAATCAAGGTCAATATATTATTTCCCTTACTACTTATTAGCTCTACCTGTTAAGTTTATGTTTCTTGTTTAAGGATATCAAAATTCCTCTGACTATCAATACATTTAATCACCATTTAGAAAATACAATACAATGCCCACACCTCCTCCCTTACTTCTCTCCAAGGCCCCAAGGGATCCTTCCATATCCGCCACAAATTCACCTGTACCTCCACACACATCATCTATTGCATCCGCTGCACCTGATGTGGCCTCCTCTATATTGGGGAGACAGGCCGCCTACTTGCAGAACGCTTCAGGGAACACCTCTGGGACGCCCGAACCAACCAACCCAACCACCTTGTGGCTCAACACTTTAACTCTCCCTCCCACTCCACCGAAGACATGCAGGTCCTTGGACTCCTCCATCGCCAGAACATAACAACACGACGGTTGGAGGGAGAGCGCCTCATCTTCCGCCTGGGAACCCTCCAGCCACAAGGGATGAACTTGGATTTCTCCAGTTTCCTCATTTCCCCTCCCCCCACCTTGTCTCAGTTGATTCCCTTGAACTCAGCACCGCCCTCCTAACCTGCAATCCTCTTCCTGACCTCTCCGTCCCCACCCCACTCCGGCCTACCACCCTCACCTTGACCTCCTTCCACCTATCACATCTCCATCGCCCCTCCCCCAAGTCCCTCCTCCCTACCTTTTATCTTAGCCTGCCTGGCACCCTCTCCTCATTCCTGATGAAGGGCTCTGGCCCGAAACATCGAATTTCCTGTTCCTTGGATGCTGCCTGACCTGCTGTGCTTTAACCAGCAACACATTTTCAGCTCTGATCTCCAGCATCTGCAGACCTCACTTTTTACTCGACAATAGTTACCTACCCTTATCAAAGAAAATAATTCATTTTTTTACCATTTGCCATATCGTATATACTCACTTGACCAAATCTATATTCATTCACAAATTCTTTGGTGGGGATTTTCTCCACTTGACATTTTTTAAATGGACACCATTTCCTGCTTCTGACTCCACTTAGATTAGATTACTTACAGTGTGGAAACAGGCCCTTCGGCCCAACAAGTCCACACCGACCCGCAACCCACCCATACCCCTACATTTACCCCTTACCTAACACTACAGGCAATTTAGTGTAGCCAATTCACCTGACCTGCACATCTTTGGACTGTGGGAGGAAACCGGAGCACCCGGAGGAAACCCACGCAGACACGGGGAGAACGTGCAAACTCCACACAGTCTGTCGCCTGAGTCGGGAATTGAACCCGGGTCTCAGGCGCAGTGAGGCAGCAGTGCTAACCATTGTGCCACCGTGCCGTCATTCTGTCAATGCCATGACTACAAGTGCAGTTTGATGGGAAGTAGCCATGTATGAGTAAACATAGGAAGTGGGAGGGTCAATCAGATTGGCCAGAGGGAAGGATGACAAGCAGGAGGCTGGAAGAACACAACAAGCCTGGCAGCATCAGGAAGTGGAGAAGTCGACATATTGGGTGGAACCCTTCTTCAGGACTGGGGGCGGGTGTGGGGGGAGCTGCAGATAATGGGGGTGGCAAAGTTGGGTTAGCTGAAGACAGGTAGAGGGTACGACTTGGTTGGTCAATGGGGGGAATGAATCCGGTGGTGGCAGGGAGCAGTGGAAGGGAGGGGGAGGGGCTGGGAAGGGAGTTGGGGGATGGGGAGGGAGGTTACTTGGAATTAACTCCATGTTGCGTCCTCTGGAAGGAGAACCATCAGTGCCTGTGTTACACAGAGATTTATAAAACAGGGTGACACAAGACAGAGGGTTGATGTAAATGCACCCACAAGACCAAGGGAAAGAAATACAATACTGTTATTAGAGAAGAGTTGGGAAGTTATTGGGGTGAGAGATTCCTGGACTCGATGCTTAGATAGGAAAGGAAAGAGCTATAGAGATACTGCGTACATTGGATAAATCTCCTGAAAACTCTTATGTTCTGGAGAGGTTCCAGTGGATTGGAAAACAGCTCAGGTGCCAATTCTGATCAAAAAGGGAAGGAGACCAAGGTAAGCAACTAAAGGCCATTTGGGAACATGGTTCAATCATTTGCAATTTTTTTGTCATGCGTTACCTATCTACAGTGACCAGAGAGACTCTATTATTGTGTTTAGCATCTGTATGCTGACCAGAGTAAATCTTTCCATTGAGTTTATTAACTCCATCAATCACCACAAGAATGGTTCCCATTGAGTTCACTATCTTGTTCAACACGTATGAGTTGAGTCTTTAAAATTTGCTATATCCATTCAGTGACCACCATCTTCATCTACAGCATGTAACGATGTGGCATTTATCTCTTTTTTTGCTTAGTTATGCTTTTTCCACTTCAAATCAAGTATGTCAAAATGTGTCTCAGGCAGTTTAAGACTGTTATTTAGCCCAAAGGTAAACTTCATTTACCATGAGTTTGCTAATTGTGAAGTCATTTGCTGGAAGCTCTCCTCCACATCTAGATCACACCTAGTTTGAAAGAGAATCACAGAGTTGGAATTACATTATTCCTATCAGACAAATCTAAAGGTCATCTGTCTTTCAGTTGGTACAGTTTAAGGGCTAGAACTGTGTTGGACATGATTCATCAATCACAAACTTATGTACATTTTGGCTTCTTCCATTCATAAATTTGGTCTGACACTCAGGTCTATCACATTATTATTTATGAAAGTTTATACTGAATACACGAGATTTTACAAGCAACACCACAATAAATCATAAGACCGTGTGAAGTAGGAACAGAAGGAGGCCGTTCAGCCCCTCGATCCTGCTCCATCATCCAATAGGATTATGGCTGATCCGACATCCCTCATGTCCACTTTCTTGCCCTTTTCCCATAAAACTTGAATTCCAGACTGATCAAGAATTTATCTATCTCAGTTTTAAATTTACACAGCCGTCTGTGGCCAAATACTCACAATCACCTGAGAGAAGAAATTCCTCCTCATCTCAGTTTTCAATTGGTGCCCCTTTATTCTGAGACTGTGCCTCTGGTCCTAGACTCTGCCATTCTCAACATTGACCCTGAAGAATCCCATATGTT
The DNA here is from genome assembly GCF_020745735.1 of Hemiscyllium ocellatum. Classification (NCBI taxonomy): domain Eukaryota; kingdom Metazoa; phylum Chordata; class Chondrichthyes; order Orectolobiformes; family Hemiscylliidae; genus Hemiscyllium; species Hemiscyllium ocellatum. The sequence goes on along the minus strand of NC_083404.1, from coordinate 6,335,655 downwards.
TCAGTGAGATCACCTCTAATTCTTCTAAACTCCCATGATTACAGTCCCAACCTGTTTAACTTTGCTCAAAAGACAAACCCCCCAATTCAGGGATCATGCACCAATGGATGTCTCTCCAGACTTGTGGTGTACATCATACAGTTTTATGCAATTTGAAGCTTTTTACATCAGTAGTATCAGGTGGATTATATTTAAAGGGACATAAATGAGGGATAGAGATGAATGTTTCAGTTGCTTCCCAGAGAAAAGGTAGCAGCGATAGTTTTGAAGAAGAGTTGTGGTAGACTCAGAGTATTCACTCTGCTTCTGTCTCAACAGTTGCTGCCAGATCTGCTGAGTTTCTCCTGCGATTTCTGTTTTTGTTTCAGACTTCCAGCATCTGCAGTTAGAGAGCCATAGGGTTGTACAGCACATAATCGTCCCATTGGTCCAACTCGTCCATGCTGACCAGACATCCTAAATCAATCTCGTTCCATTTGCCAGCACTTGGCCTAAATCCCTCTATACCCTTCTTATTCATTTACCCATCCAGATGACTTTTAAATGCCGTAATTGTACCAGCCTCCACCAGTCCCTCTGGCAGCTTAAGCCATACACACACCATCCTCTGCATGAACAAGTTACTCCTTAGTTCCCTTTTAAATCATTCCCCACTCTTTAAATCTTAAAACTATGCCCTCTCGTTTTGGACTCCCTTACCCTCGGGAAAAGACCTTGACTATTTATTCTATCCATGCCCCTTATGATTTTATAAACTTCTCAACCCTCAGCCTCCAACACTCCGGGGAAAACAGCCCCAGCCTATTCAGCCTCTCCCTATAGCTCAAACTCTCCAACCCTGGCAACATCCTTGTAAATCTTTTAAGAAGCCTTTCATTTTTAACAACATCTTTCCTATAGCAAGGAGACTGGAACTGAATGCAGTATTCCAAGAGTGGCCTAACCAATGTCTTGTTTTTCCATGCATAAATCGTACCGACAGACATTTGAGATATGAAATATTAAAGTCAGATCTCAGGGCAAATGGGTACAAAAATTGGTGGGTGGCAAGCATTAGCATACAGGAGAGTATAAATGGGCTGGACAAATGGGTTGACCAGGGGCAAATGAAATTCAATCCAGAAATAATGAGTGATCTACCCAGGCAAAAAGGGCAAAGGAATTGTGATGAATAGTAGGACCCTGGGAAACACCAAAGATCAAAGGGGCCGGATTGTACGTGTCCATCAGTCCCTTAATGTATGAGGACAGTTGGATAAAATAGTAAAGAGTTGCCTTGTAGTGGGTGGCTCAGTGGTCAGCACTGCTGTCTCACAGTGCCAGAGACCTGGGTTCAACTCCCGCCTCAGGCAACTGTCTGTGTGGAGTTTGCACATTCTCCCCATGTCTGTGTGGGTTTCCTCCGGGTGCTCCGGTTTCCTCCCACAGTCCAAGGATGTGCAGGTCAGGTGAATTGGCCATGGGAAATTGTCCCCTAGTGTTAGGTGTAGGGGAATGGATCTGGGTGGTTTGCTCTTCGGAGGGTTGGTGTGGATTTGTTGGGTCGAAGGGCCTGTTTCCACACTAAGTAATTTAGATTAGATTACTTACGGTGTGGAATCTAGTCTTAATAGCCAAGGCATGGAGATTAAGAGGGAAGTGCTACTGGAAATGTATAAACTGTCGGTTAGGCCACAGCTAGAGTATTGAATGCAGTTTTGGAACTCACATTACAGGAGGGATGAGATAGCACTGGAGAGGCTATAGCGGAAATCTAACAGGATATTGCCTGGGCTGGGGCGTTTCAGTGATGAAGAGAGATTGGGCAGACTGGGGTTGTTTTCTTTAGAGCAGAGGAGATTGAGAGCAGATATGACTCAGATGTATAAAATTATAAGGGGTGTACGTAGGGTCGACTGCAAGGAACTCTTCCCCTTGATGGAGGGATTAATGACCGGGGTGGGGAGGGGAGCATGGATTTAAGGGAAGGGACAGAAAGTTTCGAGGAGCTGTGAGGAACGTGAGAAATGTTTTCACCCCGAGGGTGTTGGGCACCTGGTACTCACTGCCTGTAAAAATGATAGGGGTAGAAACCCTCAGAACCTTGCAGAAGTGTTCAGGCAGGCGTGCACTTGTGATGGGCCGAGTGCTGGGAAATAGAATTAAAATAGTTAGGGGGTTACTTTTGACCACCATGGATGAGATGGGTCAAAGAGCCTTTTTCTGTGCTATGGATCTCTATGACTCCAAATATATGCTGCTGTTACACACGAATACTGTTAGCTTTTTACCATTGTATTTATTGGATGGTCTCTGATGTCTGTCTTGTACGAACAATGTGCGAATTGCAATGATTAATGCTCCTCACATCTCGAGCACTTTCGTGCCTTGAGCTGTCTATTCACAATCCCTCACTTCGAAGAAGATGACGACCATTCTTTCAAAGATATACTTGCAAAATGTAATTTCATTTTTAAAGCTGCAAACAGTCCATAGTATTTAAAAAATGAAAATAGATAATTGAAGTGGTGCAGAATTATTTATGATGGAGCGAGTATGACTCATCTAACTGATTTCCATTAGCAAGTCTTTTAAGTTGGAAACCTTTCACATCAGTGACATCACTAAACCTACACACCTTGCCACTTTCTCAAGCTCTATAGAGCTGTAACTATAGTTCTTGAAAATAATTTGATTTCTTTTTAACCACAGTTACACAATTAAGTTGCTGCACTTTAGTTTAATTTACCATTATTCTGTCGAAACATTTCTCCTGATGTATCTGTTAAGTGTGCACTTGTCCATGTTACTGTGGTCACATTTTATTGCCTGTTGTTTTCCTAAATCAGTCTGGTCACCAATGTCTGCTGCTTTTTAAAGAAAATGTCTTCATTATTCTGTCTTTGAAACGATTATTATTCTTACTAACAATAGCAATTATGTTTGAAAAAAACCGTATTCATGAGAATGACCTAAATGATTTTATTTAATATCCAAATTTCACCTTTACTGAATAAATTCTAAAACTTTTTCTCAGAGCTAATGCAAGGTTATCGATTATTGGTCTCACAACAGAATTTACAATTATGTTGGTTATTAGCAGAGTATTCTGCTCAGCAAAGTCAGCCTCTTATTTAGAAACCCCTTCATTAGTGATATAACTGAGTAATTGGAAGAATATCATAGCACTTTAAGCTTTATTGTAATTGTCCACTGATCCCAAAATTAAATATTATATGAGAAAAGCATTTTAATGCTTCTCCAAGAGGAATCCAAACTTAATTTTGTAGATGTGCAATCTGCCATCCCACTTAATAACAATTTAATTTAAATTGTGCACTCTATTGTGAAGAAATGCAGCATGAATTTTGTTCTTTCTGAACATTAAATCAGTTTGTGTAGCTGCAGAATTGCAGGTTACAGAATGTGAAGACAAATGTTATTTTGTTAGGATAAGATATGCGCACATTTGCGGTCTTTGAGTTTTAATTCGGTAGCTCTTAAAATAGGCAAAGTGAAAATCAATTCCAGTATCCATGATTGATGCAGGACAGTTGAATATTTATGATAGCATTACACACACATGGTAGAATAATATATTTCAACATGATTTATGCCAATGTGTTTCTAATGATCATTTTTAATGAAAATGAGACTAATTTATAATAATTTGAGGAACATTCTTGGTACATGACAGCAATAAAAATTACTTAAACACTTAGAGTTCAGCTTCAAAAGTAACAAATGGAAATGGGTGAATTATAATCAAGTTAGCCTAACACTTGCTGCTATTGAGATAATCTAAAATATAACTTATAGTTTTAGGAATTAGAGGGTTAAATATAAGATAAATGGAAACACCTAGACTCATAGAGACCTACAGCACGGACACCGGCCTTTTGTCCCAAACTGTCGACCAAAATGTCCATCCAAACTAACCCCATTTCCCTGCACTTGGCCCATATCCTTCTAAACCTTTCCTACCCATATATTTGTCCAAATGCCTATTAAAGGTTGTTAGCCTCAACCCTTTCACTGGCATTCCAAATGCATACCACCCTCTGTGTAAAAACGTTGCCCCTCAGATTTCCATTTATTTTTTCTCCTCTAACTTTAAAATGATGCCCTGTAGTCCTTGATTCCCCAACCCTGGGAAAAAAAAGACTAGCTAAGAAACTAGGGAACACACCTCTGCTCTGCATGATTCCTCACAAGTCTGCATTTATGGCACTTGGAGGGCAGTCAGTGCTTAGGTAATAAGGCTGGAGTTGACAGTGGGAACACTAGAATCATGCATGACCCATCACTGGGGTTTTGGTAGAGCCAGAAGGTGTTATGTTATTTCAGTATAAGTTTTTAATTACGTACATAGTTCCTGAATAAAGAGATTGGGGACTGGTGCACAGTTTGGGATTTGTGAAGGGAATGAAACTAGAGGATTTGTCTAGTTTGGAGCTGGAGGAAGAGATGTACTATAGCTCTCCTGGAGACTTGTGGCAGAGAGCAGTCCACAGAATTGCTTGGAAGCTTATGAGAGGACAGCTGAGTATTTAGTGGCAACTAGAAAAAGGAGCTGGTGCCTGAGATTATAAAGAAAGGCTGCAGGGTTGCTTAATCAAAAGGCTCCACTTCAATGTTGAAGGGATGAAATGGTGTGAGAATTGGTCCAATGATATTGTGGTGAGGCTGGTGGCGCCCCCTTGTGTGGACAAAGGTTCCAAGGAAGATGGTGGCTATGGAGCATTGATCTGAGGACTCCATTGGATGATCAATGGAACAACCAACTGATGAGTTGCAACTGCCAGGTATCCTCTTAGACATACCTGACAAGAAATGTGCCACGTAGTTTCTCGAAGAAAGGGAGGAGAATTGGCAGTGACTTACACATGAGATGAGTTGAGCTATTAATGAGATGCCAAAGCATGGAACTGAAGTGGTCACCACTCAATAGTGAGATTCTGAAGTTACCATTTAAAGTTTAAGGGGGAAATTAGACTTCCTTTTTTTAACACTGAGATCCTAATTTTTTTCCTTCTTGCTGTGGTTTTCCAATGTTCTCATTACTGCCCATGGTATACTAGGAAGGGGAAAATTCCACAAAATTACTGAACATTTTGAAAATTTTCAGCTTTTTGTAAAAAAATCAACATGGATCAATGGGATAGAAAACTACATATTCAGGACTGCCAATGACACATTAGATGGCAATATAAGCAGTGCAGATGGAAGTGTAAAATTACAAAGTCTTCTCAATAGATTCAGTGAATAGGAAAAACTAGAGCAAGTGGATTTCAATGTCAGCAAATGCGAGGTTAACTGTCCAGAACAGGATACCCCCTAAATAGTGAGATGTTAGAAATAGTGGAAATCCATTGAGATGTTGCCTAGCTATATATATTAAAATGTCATAACAGGTACAGGAAATTATAGAAAGGTTAGTAAAATCTTGGCTTTATACCTAGAGAAGAGGGAGACAGTATTCTCCAGCTATACAAAGCCTGTTAGATCCATGTGAGGCACTGTGAGCAATCCCAGCAACCATATCTTGGGAATGAGATAGTGGACGTGAATGGTTAAGGGTTAAGGTGTGAAGGGGGATTACAGAATCTGGGGTTGTGTTCACTGAAGTTTAAAAGGTAA